>NW_019942896.1:178780-181320 GCF_002910315.2 Salvelinus sp. IW2-2015 | reverse complement strand
TTTCTCCTCCGTGGGTTGTGTTGAGAGATGAGTATAAAAGAATATGTACATAAAGATATATGAATGAGTGGTGGTACAGAACGGCATAGGCAAGATGCAGTAGATGGTATAGAGTACGGTATATACATATGAGATGAGTACTGTAGGGTATGAAACATAAAGTGGCATAGTTTAAAGTGGCTAGTGGTACATGTATACATAAAGATGGCAAATGCAGTAGATGATATAGAGTACAGTATATACATATGAGATGGGTAATGTAGGGTATGTAAACATTATATTAAGTGGCATTGTTTAAAGTGTCTAGTGGTACATTTTTACATAATTTCCATCAATTCCCATTTTTAAAGTGGCGGAGTTGAGTCAGTATGTTGGCAGCGGCGCCTAAATGTTAGTGGTGGCTGTTTAACAGTCTGATGGCCTTGAGATAAAGCGGTTTTTTCAGTCTCTCGCGTCCCTGCTTTGATGCCACCTGTACTGACCTCGCCTTCTGGATGATAGCCGGGGCATCTCTCTCTCTCTCTCTCTCTCTCTCTCTCTCTCTCTCTCTCTCTCTCTCTCTCTTCAGTTTAAAGTCCCAGCTGGTTCTGAACACTGAGAGGGGGCTGTGTATGTGTGAAGCATTTATCACAATCATAAAGAGGAGGAAGAAAAACCCAGTTGGAAACTACACACTCACCCCAGCCGGCAGACAGAGCAGCTATCAAACCCTCTCCTGTACTTCCTCAGGTGCTGTGTGCCTCTAATGACGACCGGTCACAGCTGAGGCCTGGAGGGACAGCTCGCTAATGTGCAGCTAGGGCTATCAAAAACTTCAAGGATTTCGCTACACTCGCATTAACATCTGCTAACCATGTGTTGTGTATGTGACCAATAAAATGTGACTTGATTTGATTTGGATTTGAGGAGGGAACGTATTGTATTATGGGGAGAAAAAAAAAAGTAGGGGCGTGGATTAACAGTCAATATCTGGTGTGACCACCATTTGCCCTTGAATAGGGTTGATCAGGCTGTTGATTGTGACCTGTGGAATGTTGTCCCGCTCCTCTTCAATGGCTGTGTGGAGTTGCTGGATATTGGCGGGAACTGGAACACACTGTCCTACACATCGATCAAGAACATTCCAAACATGCTCAGTGGGTGACATGTCTGGTGAGTATTCAGGCCATGTTAGAACTGGAACATTTTCAGATTCCAGGAATTGTGTACAGATCCTTGTGACATGGGACATTATCATGCAACATGAGGTGATGGCGGAGGATGAATGGCACGACAATGGACCTCAGGATCTCGTCACAGTATCTCTGTGCATTCAAATTGCCTTTGATAAATTGTAATTGTGTTCGTTGTTCGTAGCTTATGTCTGCCCATACCATAACCCCACCACCGCCATGGGGCACTCTGTTCACAACGTTGACAAAGGCAAACCGCTTGTCCACACGATGCCATAAACAACGTCAATTTCTGGGATCTTTAATTTCAGCTCATGAAACATGGGACCAACACTTTACATGTTGCATTYATATTTTTGTTCAGTGTATATACAGTACCTCACTTGCAACCCATAATAAGACTGCAATTAGCCTATTACAATATTTATCTGACATAAAGATGATTTAGCAATATGCAAGAGACTAGCTGAATTACAGTAATATGCAATCAAGAAATGTCTGAGAATGGAATTCTAAATTCAAGTGTATTTAATTACTTTGTAAAATGAATGGATTCACATACAAGGCATAATCCTAAATTACAAATCATTAACAAGCATTACAAGTCATTATTCTAGGCATGATCAGAGAGGGAGAGAGAGAGAGATGACTCATAGCCTGAAAGACCATGCCCCAAGTGTGGAGAGAGAGTGAGTGTATCTCACCAGCACAGGTCAGAGAAGAGAAAGAAACAATGAATCTGAGACCCCTTTATAACATCTGAGTTTGGATTCAAAATCTGAGCACACACACACACCCACGCATCCATCCAAACACACACACACGTACAGAACATAATAAAAGGCACACCCTGTGTCCTAGCCACCAGACAACTTTACATTGTGTTTCCTATTGTTCATGTGTTATATGAGAATCTATGCTCACATACAGTATCACACTAAGTACCATTCAGTTTTACCTACAGTTGAAGTCGGATGTTTACATACACTTAGGTTGGAGTCATTAAAACTCATTTTTCAACCACTCCACAAATTTCTTGTTAACAATCTATAGTTTTGGCAAGTCGGTTAGAACATTTACTTTGTGCATGACACAAATAATTTTTCCAACAATTTTTTACAGACAGATAATTTCACTTATAACTCACTGTATCACAATTCCAGTGGGTCAGAAGTTTATATACACTAAGTCGACTGTGCCTTTAAACAGCTTGGAAAATTCCAGAAAATGATGTCATGGCTTTAGAAGCTTCTGACATCATTTGAGTCAATTGGAGGTGTACCTGTGGATGTATTTCAAGGCCTATTTTCAAACTCAGTACCTCTTTGCTTGACATCATGGGAAAATCAAAAGAAATCAGCCAAGACC
>NW_019942896.1:165857-177147 GCF_002910315.2 Salvelinus sp. IW2-2015 | reverse complement strand
CCAGAAAAAAATTGTAGACCTCCACAAGTCTGGTTCATCTTGGGAGCAGTTTCTAGTTGCCTGAAGGTACGTTCATCTGTACAAACAATAGTATGCAAGTATAAACACCATGGACCCACGCAGCCATCATACCGTCAGGAAGGAGACGCGTTCTTGTCTCCTAGAGATGAATGTACTTTGGTGTTGAAAGTGAAATCAATTCAGAACAACAGCAAAGGACCTTGTGAAGATGATGGAAGAAACAGGTGCAAAAGTATCTATATCCACAGTAAAACGCGTCCTATATCGGACATAACCTGAAAGGCCGCTTAGCCCGCTGCTGCAAAACCGCCATAAAAAAGCCAGACTACGGTTTGCAACTGCACATGGGACAAAATCGTACTTTTTGAGAAATGTCCTCTGGTCTGATGAAACAACAATAGAACTGTTTGGCCATATGACCATCGTTATGTTTGGAAGAAAATGGGGAGGCTTGCAGCCGAAGAACACCATCCCAACAGTGATGGCCGGGATGGCAGCATTATGTTTTGGGGGTGCTTTGCTGCAGGAGGAACTGGTGCACTTACAAAATAGATGGCATCATGAGAAGGAAAATGATGTGGATATATTGAATCAACATCTCAAGACATCAGTCAGGAAGTTAAAGCTTGGTCGCAAATGGGTCTTCCAAATGGACAATGACCCCAAGCATACTTCCGAAGATGTGGGAAATGGCTTAAGGACAACAAAGTCAAGGTATTGGAGTGGCCATCAAAAAGCCCTGACCTCTCAATCCCATAGAAATTTGGGCAGAACTGAAAAAGTGCGTGTGAGCAAGGAGGCCTAGGACCCTGGCTCGGTTACACCAGCTCTGTCAGGAGGAATGGGCCAGAATTCACCCAACTTATTGTGGGAAGCTTCTGGAAGGCTACCCGAAATGTTTGACCTAAATTAAACAATTTAAAGGCAGTGCTACCAAATTCTAATTGAGTTGTATGTAAACGTATGACCGCACTGGGAATGTGATGAAGAAATAAAAGCTGAATAAATCATTCTCTCTACTTATTATTCTGACATTTCACATTCTTAAAATAAAGTGGTGATCCTAACTGACATAAGCAGGGACTTTTTACAAGGATTAATTGTCAGGAATTGTGAAAAAACTGAGTTTAATATATTTGGCTAAGGTGTAGGTAAACTTCCCGACTTCAACATCACAGAAGACTGAAAAATAACAAAAACTGTTTGACATAGAAACACCTCAGCGTTTGAAAAAAAACCGTTTATGAATTATGAAATTTAAAAAAATATTAAAAACATTCCATACATGAGGCCACTAGGTAATTTAACTGCAGGAAAGGGCTACTGATGAAGTCCCTAGTCTATATTGAAGATATAGATCATAATTAGTTCATTATTTTGAATCAATTGTGTTAAGGGTTGCTGGAGGAAAATCGTGTATAATACTTGTGGCTCTCTAGGAACAGTTGGCTACACATTTAAAGGTAGACTAGTTGGCGTACATCCATTTTATTGCTAGTTACATTGTTTGTTTATAAACTCAGCAATAAAGAACGTCCATTTTTCAGGACCCTGTCTTTCAAAGATAATTCGTAAAAATCCAAATAACTTCACAGATCGTCATTGTACAGGTTTAAGCACTGTTTCCCATGCTTGTTCAATGAACCATAAACAATTAATGAACATGCACCTGTGGAATGGTCGTTAGACACTAACAGCTTACAGACAGTAGGAAATTAAGGTCACAGTTATGAAAACTTATGACACTAAAGAGGCCTTTCTACTGACTCTGAAAAACACCAAAAGAAAGATGCCCAGGGTACCTGCTCTTCTGCGTGAACGTGCTTAGGCATACTGCAAGGAGGCATGACGACTGCAGATGTGGCCAGGGCAATAAATTGCAATCGTACTGTGAGACGCCTAAGACTGTGCTACAGGGAGACAGGACGGAAAGCTGATCATCATCGCAGTGGCAGACCACGTGTAACAACACCTGCACAGGATCGGTACATCTGAACATCACACCTGGCGGGACAGCGTACAGGATGGCAACAACAACTGCCCGATTTATACCAGATACGCACAATCCCTCCATCAGTGCTAGACTGTCCGCAATAGGCTGAGAGAGGCTGGACTGAGAGCTTGTAGGCCTGTTGTAAGGCAGGTCTCACCAAAATCCCCGGCAAAAACGTCGCTATGGGCACAAACCCACCCGTCGCTGGACCAGACAGGATGGCAAAAAAAGTGCTTTCCACTGACGAGTCGCTTTTTTTGTCTCACATGGGATGATGGTCAGATATGGGTGATGGTTTATCGTGCAAAGGAATGAGCGTTACACCGAGGCCTGTACTCGATTTGGAGGTGGCAGGGTCCGTCATGGTTGGGGCGGTGTGTCACAGCATCATCGGACTTATCTTGTTGTCATTGCAGGCAATTTCAATGCTGTGTTTACAGGAAGACATCCTCCCTCCCTCATGTGGTACCTTCCTGCAGCTCATCCTGACATGACCCTCCAGCATGACAATGCCACCAGCCATACTGCTCGTTCTGTGTGTGATTTTCTGCAAGACAGGAATGTCAGTGTTCTGACATGGCCAGCGAAGAACCCGGATCTCAATCCCATTGAGCAGCGTCTGGGACTGTTGGATCGGAGGGTGAGGGCTAGGGCATTCTCCAGAAATGTCGGGAATTGCAGTGCCTTGGTGGAAGAGTGGGGTAACATTTCACAGCAAGAACTGGGCAAATCTGGTGTAGTCCATGAGGAGGAGATGCACTGCAGTACTTAATGCAGCTGGTGGCCACACCAGAATCTGACTGTTACTTTTGATTTTGACCCCTCTTTGTTCAGGGACACATTATTCAATTTCTGTTAGTTACATGTTGTGAACTTGTTCAGGTTATGCCTCAGTTGTTGAATCTTGTTATGTTCATACAAATATTTAGGTTTGTTAAGTTTGCTGAAAATATACGCAGTTGACAGTGTGAGGACGATTCTTTTTTTGCTGATTTATAGCATTTACACAACCAGAAACATTGTTTCCTTGCTTGAAAATGTATAGAATGCCAGTTTCAGTGAGAAGCATAGGCAACTTTCTACCAGCTTTTACTCCATTTTTCCAAATCCCAAACCTGCGTATTAGTCACTAAGTCTATCTTTTAAGATGCCAAAATATATATATTTTTTCAGTAATTGCTTTCAGTATCGTTGTCACGACCTTCTGCCGAAGTCGAAGTCTCTCCTTGTTCGGGCGATGCTGGCGGTCGACTGTCACCGATCTTCTAGCCATCATTGATCCATTTTTCATTTTCCATGGTTTTTGTTCTTGTCTTTCCTACACACTGGTGTCAATCCCCCTCATTACCTGTTGTGTATTTAACCCTCTGTTTCCCCTCATGTCTGTTGTCAGAGATTGTTTGATGTTCAGTTTCATGTTGTTTGTAGTGGTGCGCGACGGGTCCTCGTACCCACTTTGTTTTATTGTTATTATAGTTTTGGAGTTATGTTTTATTTATTGTTATTAAACAACTCCATTACACTTAAGTTTGATTCTCCTGCGCCTGACTTCCCTGCCACCTATACACACAACTCTGAACAATCGTATTTTTTGTGTGACTTCTGATTGTTTCAGTGCATGCATTCAACAAGTTTCGACAAAGGATTCCACTGAGTCCTTCGTCCAAATTTTCACTCAAATAGGCAATCATTATGAACTGGGTTTGATTGAGTGTTTTATATTATATGAAAAATGTTTATTATCTTTAAACTTCCATTGTGTTGAAAGCTATTGCTCAATTTTTACTTGGCTCATGTACATTCTGTAGTTTGCCCCTTAGCCTAAGGTCAACATACCCATAGTGTTCACATTTACAAGCATTTCACTACACTCGCAATAATCTTGCTAACCATGTGTATCTAACAATAATATATTGATTTGATTTCGCTCATCTAATGTTCATCTAAGGTTATGTGATTAGTTTATGTAGATACAAATTTAAATGTTGTTAACACACAGTAACCAAAACTCAGTATGAGTTTGCAGCAAATTTGCAAACAGTTAGAACGTTCGCACAAGTTTCCCAGAATTGTTTGCCAGAAGTTCACAAGTCGCTGCAAACTTACCGTAACAGTTTGCCACACAGTACTTTCAATTTGAAAATATGAGCTTGCCACAAATGTATTAGCATTTCATTGAAAAATGAGCTTGCCCAAATTGTACTTTTTGCCAGAACTTTTTTTTCAGTAAGGGCTGGTGGATGTCTTTAGCATCACTCTAGAGTACGTGTCAAACTCATTCCATGGAGGGGGATGTGCTGCGGGTTTCTGCTCCTATCTTGTACTTGACTGATGAATTAAGGTCACTGATTAGTAAGGAACAACTCCCCTCACCTGGTTGTTATTGGCTTAATTGAAAGGAACAACAAAAATCAGAAGACAGTAGGCCCTCCATGAATGATTTTGACACCCTGCTAAAGAGTATGAACTAGAACTAGTGCTTGCAAGCCGAAGAACACCATCCCAACAGTGATGGACGGGGATGGCAGCATTATGTTTTGGGGGTGCTTTGCTGCAGGAGGAACTGGTGCACTTCACAAAATAGATGGCATCATGAGAAGGAAAATGATGTGGATATATTGAATCAACATCTCAAGACATCAGTCAGGAAGTTAAAGCTTGGTCGCAAATGGGTCTTCCAAATGGACAATGACCCCAAGCATACTTCCGAAGATGTGGGAAAATGGCTTAAGGACAACAAAGTCAAGGTATTGGAGTGGCCATCAAAAAGCCCTGACCTCAATCCCATAGAAAATTTGGGCAGAACTGAAAAAGTGCGTGTGAGCAAGGAGGCCTASGAACCTGGCTCGGTTACACCAGCTCTGTCAGGAGGAATGGGCCAGAATTCACCCAACTTATTGTGGGAAGCTTCTGGAAGGCTACCCGAAATGTTTGACCTAAATTAAACAATTTAAAGGCAGTGCTACCAAATTCTAATTGAGTGTATGTAAACGTATGACCCACTGGGAATGTGATGAAAGAAATAAAAGCTGAAATAAATCATTCTCTCTACTATTATTCTGACATTTCACATTCTTAAAATAAAGTGGTGATCCTAACTGACATAAGACAGGGACTTTTTACAAGGATTAAATGTCAGGAATTGTGAAAAACTGAGTTTAAATATATTTGGCTAAGGTGTAGGTAAACTTCCCGACTTCAACATCACAGAAGACTGAAAAATAACAAAACTGTTTGACATAGAAACACCTCAGCGTTTGAAAAAAAAAACGTTTATGAATTATGAAATTTAAAAAAATATTAAAAACATTCCATACATGAGGCCACTAGGTAATTTAACTGCAGGAAAGGGCTACTGATGAAGTCCCTAGTCTATATTGAAGATATAGATCATAATTAGTTCATTATTTTGAATCAATTGTGTTAAGGCTTGGCTGGAGGAAAATCGTGTATACATACTGTGGCTCTCTAGGAACAGTTGGCTACACATTTAAAGGTAGACTTAGTTGGCGTACATCCCAGTTTATGCTAGTTACATTGTTTGTTTATAAACTCAGCAAATAAAGAAACGTCCATTTTTCAGGACCCTGTCTTTCAAAGATAATTCGTAAAAATCCAAATAACTTCACAGATCGTCATTGTAACAGGTTTAAGCACTGTTTCCCATGCTTGTTCAATGAACCATAAACAATTAATGAACATGCACCTGTGGAATGGTCGTTAAGACACTAACAGCTTACAGACAGTAGGAAATTAAGGTCACAGTTATGAAAACTTATGACACTAAAGAGGCCTTTCTACTGACTCTGAAAAACACCAAAAGAAAGATGCCCAGGGTACCTGCTCTTCTGCGTGAACGTGCCTTAGGCATACTGCAAGGAGGCATGACGACTGCAGATGTGGCCAGGGCAATAAATTGCAATGTCCGTACTGTGAGACGCCTAAGACTGTGCTACAGGGAGACAGGACGGAAAGCTGATCATCATCGCAGTGGCAGACCACGTGTAACAACACCTGCACAGGATCGGTACATCTGAACATCACACCTGCGGGACAGGTACAGGATGGCAACAACAACTGCCCGATTTATACCAGATACGCACAATCCCTCCATCAGTGCTCAGACTGTCCGCAATAGGCTGAGAGAGGCTGGACTGAGAGCTTGTAGGCCTGTTGTAAGGCAGGTCCTCACCAAACATCCCCGGCAAAAACGTCGCCTATGGGCACAAACCCACCGTCGCTGGACCAGACAGGACACGGGAATGGCCCTAGCCCTCACCCTCCGATCCAACAGGTCCCAGACGTGCTCAATGGGATTGAGATCCGGGTTCTTCGCTGGCCATGTCAGAACACTGACATTCCTGTCTTGCAGAAAATCACACACAGAACGAGCAGTAGGCTGGTGGCATTGTCATGCTGGAGGTCATGTCAGGATGAGCCTGCAGGAAGGGTACCACATGAGGAGGGAGGATGTCTTCCCTGTAACACACAGCATTGAAATTGCCTGCAATGACAACAAGATAAGTCCGATGATGCTGTGACACACCGCCCCAGACCATGACGGACCCTGCACCTCCAAATCGAGTACAGGCCTCGGTGTAACGCTCATTCCTTTGACGATAAACCATCACCATCTGACCATCATCCCATGTGAGACAAAAAAGCGACTCGTCAGTGAAGAGCACTTTTTGCCATCCTGTCTGGTCCAGCGACGGGTGGGTTTGTGCCCATAGCGGACGTTTTTGCCGGGGATGTTTGGTGAGGACCTGCCTTACAACAGGCCTACAAGCTCTCAGTCCAGCCTCTCTCAGCCTATTGCGGACAGTCTGAGCACTGATGGAGGGATTGTGCGTATCTGGTATAAATCGGGCAGTTGTTGTTGCCATCCTGTACCTGTCCCGCAGGTGTGATGTTCAGATGTACCGATCCTGTGCAGGTGTTGTTACACGTGGTCTGCCACTGCGATGATGATCAGCTTTCCGTCCTGTCTCCCTGTAGCACAGTCTTAGGCGTCTCACAGTACGGACATTGCAATTTATTGCCCTGGCCACATCTGCAGTCGTCATGCCTCCTTGCAGTATGCCTAAGGCACGTTCACGCAGAAGAGCAGGTACCCTGGGCATCTTTCTTTTTGGTTTTTTCAGAGTCAGTAGAAAGGCCTCTTTAGTGTCATAAGTTTTCATAACTGTGACCTTAATTTCCTACTGTCTGTAAGCTGTTAGTGTCTTAACGACCATTCCACAGGTGCATGTTCATTAATTGTTTATGGTTCATTGAACAAGCATGGGAAACAGTGCTTAAACCTGTTACAATGACGATCTGTGAAGTTATTTGGATTTTTACGAATTATCTTTGAAAGACAGGGTCCTGAAAAATGGACGTTTCTTTATTTGCTGAGTTTATAAACAAACAATGTAACTAGCATAAACTGGATGTACGCCAACTAAGTCTACCTTTAAATGTGTAGCAACTGTTCCTAGAGAGCCACAGTATGTATACACGTTTTCCTCCAGCCAAGCCTTAACACAATTGATTCAAAATAATGAACTAATTATGATCTATAACTTCAATATAGACTAGGGACTTCACAGTACCCTTTCCTGCAGTTAAATTACCTAGTGGCCTCATGTATGGAAAAGTTTTTAATATTTTTTTAAATTTCATAATTCATAAACGTTTTTTTTTCAAACGCTGAGGTGTTTCTATGTCAAACAGTTTTTGTTATTTTTTTCAGTCTTCTGTGATGTTGAAGTCGGGGAAGTTTACCTACACCTTAGCCAAATATTATTTAAACTCAGTTTTTCACCAATTCCTGACATTTAATCCTTGTAAAAAGTCCCTGTCTTATGTCAGTTAGGATCACCATTTATTTTAAGAATGTGAAAGTTCAGAATAATAGTAGAGAGAATGGTTTATTTCAGCTTTTATTCTTCATCCACATTCCCAGTGGTCATACGTTTACTATACACTCAATTAGAATTTGGTTAGCACTGCCTTTAAATTGTTTATAATTTAGGTCAAACATTTCGGGTAGCCTTCCAGAAGCTTCCCACAATAAGTTGGGTGAATTCTGGCCCATTCCTCCTGACAGAGCTGGTGTAACCGAGCCAGGTTCTAGCCTCCTTGCACCACGCCACCTTTTCAGTTCTGCCCAAATTTTCTATGGGATTGAGGTCAGGGCTTTTTGATGGCCACTCCAATACCTTGACTTTGTTGTCCTTAAGCCATTTTCCCACATCTTTCGGAAGTATGCTTGGGTCATTGTTCCATTTGGAAGACCCATTTGCGACCAAGCTTAACTTCCTGACTGATTCTTGAGATGTTGATTCAATATATCAACATCATTTTCCTTCTCATGTATGCCATCTATTTGTGAAGTGCACCAGTTCCTCCTGCAGCAAAAGCACCCCCAAAACATAATGCTGCCATCCCCGTCCATCACTGTTGGGATGGTGTTCTTCGGCTTGCAAAGCCTCCCCATTTTCTTCCAAACATAACGATGGTCATTATGGCCAAACAGTTCTATTTTTTTGTTTCATCAGACCAGAGGACATTTCTCCAAAAAGTACGATTTTGTCCCCAAGTGCAGTTGCAAACCAGTAGTCTGGCTTTTTTATGGCGGTTTTGCAGCAGCGGGCTAAGCGCCTTTCAGGTTATGTCGATATAGGACGCGTTTTACTTGGATATAGATACTTTTGCACCTGTTTCTTCCATCATCTTCACAAGGTCCTTTGCTGTTGTTCTGGAATTGATTTGCACTTTTCACACCAAAGTACTTCATCTCTAGGAGACAGAACGCGTCTCCTTCCTGACGGTTAGATGGGCGCGTGGTCCATGGTGTTTATACTTGCATACTATTGTTTGTACAGATGAACGTGACCTTCAGGCAACTAGGAACTGCTCCCAAGGATGAACCAGACTTGTGGAGGTCTACAATTTTTTTCTGGGTCTTGGCTGATTTCTTTTTGTATTTTCCCATGATGTCAGCAAAGAGGTACTGAGTTTGAAAATAGGCCTTGAAATACATCCACAGGTACACCTCCAATTGACTCAAATGATGTCAGAAGCTTCTAAAGCCATGACATCATTTTCTGGAATTTCCAAGCTGTTTAAAGGCACAGTCGACTTAGTGTATATAAACTTCTGACCCACTGGAATTGTGATACAGTGAGTTATAAGTGAAATTATCTGTCTGTAAAAAAATGTTGGAAAAATTATTTGTTCATGCACAAAGTAAATGTGTTCTAACCGACTTGCCAAAACTATAGATTGTTAACAAGAAATTTGTGGAGTGGTGAAAAAATGAGTTTAATGACTCCAACCAAGTGTATGTAAACATCCGACTTCAACTGTAGGTAAAACTGAATGGTACTTAGTGTGATACTGTATGTGAGCAAGATTCTCATATAACACATGAACAATAGGAAACACAATGTTAAAGTTGTCTGGTGGCTAGGACACAGGGTGTGCCTTTTATTATGTTCTGATACGTGTGTGTGTGTTTGGATGATGCGTGGGTGTGTGTGTGTGCTCAGATTTTGAATCCAAACTCAGATGTTATAAAGGGTCTCAGATTCATTGTTTCTTTCTCTTCTCTGACCTGTGCTGGTGAAGATACACTCACTCCTCTCCACACTTGGGCATGTCTTTCAGGCTATGAGTCATCTCTCTCTCTCTCCCTCTCTGATCATGCCTAGAAAAATGACTTGTAATGCTTGTTAATGATTTGTAATTTAGGATTATGCCTTGTATGTGAATCCATTCATTTTTACAAAGTAATTAAATACACTTGAATTAGAATTCCATTCTCAGACATTTCTTGATTGCATATTACTGTAATTCAGCTAGTCTCTTGCATATTGCTAAATCATCTTTATGTCAGAATAAATATTGTAATAGGCTAATTGCAGTCTTATTATGGGTTGCAAGTGTGACGGTACTGTATATACACTGAACAAAAAATATGAATGCAACATGTAAAGTGTTGGTCCCATGTTTCATGAGCTGAAATTAAAGATCCCAGAAATTGACGTTGTTTATGGCATCGGTCGTGTGGACAAGCGGTTTGCCTTTGTCAACGTTGTGTAACAGAGTGCCCCATGGCGGTGGTGGGTTATGGTATGGGCAGACATAAGCTACGAACAACGAACACAATTACAATTTATCAAAGCAATTGAATGCACAGAGATACTGTGAGACGAGATCCTGAGGTCCATTGTCGTGCCATTCATCCTCCCCATCACCTCATGTTGCATGATAATGTCCCATGTCACAAGGATCTGTACACAATTCCTGGAATCTGAAAATGTTCCAGTTCTAACATGGCCTGAATACTCACCAGACATGTCACCCACTGAGCATGTTTGGAATGTTCTTATCGATGTTGTAGGGACAGTGTGTCCAGTTCCCGCCAATATCCAGCAACTCCACACAGCCATTGAAGAGGAGCGGACAACATTCCACAGGTCACAATCAACAGCCTGATCAACCCTATTCAAGGGCAAATTGTGGTCACACCAAGATATTGGACTGTTAATCCACGCCCCTACTTTTTTTTCTCCCATAATACAAACGTTCCCTCCTCAAATCCAAAATCAAATCAAGTCACATTTTATTGGTCACATACACAACACATGGTTAGCAGATGTAATGCGAGTGTAGCGAAAATCCTTGAAGTTTTGATAGCCCTAGCTGCACATTAGCGAGCTGTCCCTCCAGGCCTCAGCTGTGACCGGTCGTCATTAGAGGCACACAGCACCTGAGGAATACAGGAGAGGGTTTGATAGGTCTGCTCTGTCTCTTGCCGGCTGGGTGAGTTGTAGTTTCCAACTGGGTTTTTCTTCCTCCTCTTTATGATTGTGATAAATGCTTCACACATACACAGCCCCCTCTCTCATGTTCAGAACCAGCTGGGACTTTTAACTGAGAGAAGATGAGAGAGAGAGAGAGAGAGATGAGAGAGAGAGAGAGAGAGAGAGAGAGCAGAGAGAGAGAGAGGAGAAGAGGAGAGAAGGAGAGAGAGAGAGAGAGAGAGAGAGAGAGAGAGAGAGAAGAGAGAGAGATGAGAGAGAGAGAGAGAGAGAGAGAGAGAGAGAGAGAGAGAGAGAGAGAGAGAGAGAGATGAGAGAGTGACGAGTGAAGAAGAGAAAGACAAGACATGCAAGAAATCCGACATAAGAAGACAAGAAAACAAGACGAAGAATGAAAGACCGGAACGAAGAGAAGACGGCGATGAAGACAAAGGAGAACAACGAGATAAGAGGTATGCGAAGAGAA
>NW_019942896.1:158970-164599 GCF_002910315.2 Salvelinus sp. IW2-2015 | reverse complement strand
CCAGAAATGTCCGGGAACTTGCAGGTGCCTTGGTGGAAGAGTGGGGTAACATTTCACAGCAAGAACTGGCAAATCTGGTGTAGTCCATGAGGAGGAGATGCACTGCAGTACTTAATGCAGCTGGTGGCCACACMAGATACTGACTGTTACTTTTGATTTTGACCCCTCCTTTGTTCAGGGACACATTATTCAATTTCTGTTAGTYACATGTCTGTGGAACTTGTTCAGGTTATGCCTCAGTTGTTGAATCTTGTTATGTTCATACAAATATTTAGGTTTGTTAAGTTTGCTGAAAATATACGCAGTTGACAGTGTGAGGACGATTCTTTTTTTGCTGAGTTTATAGCATTTACACAACACAGAAACATTGTTTCCTTGCTGAAAAATGTATAGAATGCCAGTTTCAGTGAGAAGCATAGGCAACTTTCTACCAGCTTACTCCATTTTTCCAAATCCAAACCTGCGTATTAGTCACTAAGTCTATCTTTTAAGATGCCAAAATATATATTTTTTTCAGTAATTGCTTTCAGTATCGTTGTCACGACTTCTGCCGAAGTCGAAGTCTCTCCTTGTTCGGGCGATGCTCGGCGGTCGACGTCACCGATCTTCTAGCCATCATTGATCCATTTTTCATTTTCCATTGGTTTTGTCTTGTCTTCCTACACACCTGGTGTCAATCCCCCTCATTACCTGTTGTGTATTTAACCCTCTGTTTCCCCTCATGTCTTTGTCAGAGATTGTTTGATGTTCAGTTTCATGTTGTTTGTAGTGGTGCGCGACGGGTCCTCGTACCCACTTTGTTTTATTGTTATTATAGTTTTGGAGTTATGTTTTATTTATTGTTATTAAACAACTCCATTACCTTAAGTTTGATTCTCCTGCGCCTGACTTCCCTGCCACCTATACACACAACTCTGACAATCGTATTTTTTGTGTGACTTCTGATTGTTTCAGTGCATGCATTCAACACAGTTTCGACAAAGGACTTCCACTGAGTCCTTCGTCCAAATTTCACTCAAATAGGCAATCATTATGAACTGGGTTTGATTGAGTGTTTTAATTATATGAAAAATGTTTATTATCTTTAAACTTCCATTGGTTGAAAGCTATTGCTCAATTTTTACTTGGCTCATGTACATTCTGTAGTTGCCCCTTAGCCTAAGGTCAACATACCCATAGTGTTCACATTTACAAGCATTTCACTACACTCGCAATAACATCTGCTAACCATGTGTATCTAACCAATAAATATTGATTTGATTTCGCTCATCTAAATGTTCATCTAAGGTTATGTGATTTAGTTTATGTAGATACAACATTTAAATGTTGTTAACACACAGTAACCAAAACTCAGTATGAGTTTGCAGCAAATTTGCAAACAGTAGAACGTTCGCCACAAGTTTCCCAGAATTGTTTGCCAGAAGTTCACAAGTCGCTGCAAACTTACCGTAACAGTTTGCCACAAGTCACTTTCATTTGAAAATATGAGCTTGCCACAAATGTACTTTAGTCACTTTCATTTGAAAATATGAGCTTGCCACAAATGTACTTTTTGCCAGAACTTTTTTTTTCAGTAAGGGCTGGTGGCATGTCTTTAGCATCACTCTAGAGTACGTGTCAAACTCATTCCATGGAGGGCAGAGTGTCTGCGGGTTTCTGCTCCTATCTTGTACTTGACTGATGAATTAAGGTCACTGATTAGTAAGGAACAACTCCCCTCACCTGGTTGTCTATGGCTTAATTGAAAGGAACAACCAAAAATCAGAAGACAGTAGGCCCTCCATGGAATGATTTTGACACCCCTGCTAAAGAGTATGAACTAGAACTAGTAACACTCTCTAGAGTCAGTAACACTCTCTAGAGACAGTAACACTCTCTAAAGACAGTAACACTCTCTAGAGACAGTAACACTCTCTAGAGTCAGTAACACTCTCTAGAACTAGCAGCACTTTCTAGAGTCAGTAACACTCTCTAGAGAGAGTAACACTCTCTAGAGACAGTAACACTCTCTAGAGACAGTAACACTCTCTAGAGTCAGTAACACTCTCTAGAGACAGTAACACTCTCTAGAGTCAGTAACACTCTCTAGAGACAGTAACACTCTCTAGAGTCAGTAACACTCTCTAGAGTCAGTAACACTCTCTAGAGACAGTAACACTCTCTAGAGACATAACACTCTCTAGAGACAGTAACACTCTCTAGAAACAGTAACACTCTCTAGAGACAGTAACACTCTCTAGAGACAGTAACACTCTCTAGAGTCAGTAACACTCTCTAGAGTCAGTAACACTCTCTAGAACTAGCAACACTTTCTAGAGTCAGTAACACTCTCTAGAACTAGTGGCACTCTCTAGAGACAGTAACACTCTCTAGAGACAGTAACACTCTCTAGAGACAGTAACACTCTCTAGAGTCAGTAACACGCTCCTGCAACATATTTCCTTTATCCATTAACTTCCACCAAATCCTCATACTTCTTCAAGAAATACATTTTGTTTCATACCAAAAGCTGTCCCAAAAATACATCCTTGCATCCAAATATGTCCTTCAGCTATACAGTACATGCTTCCAACGGCAATGGGTTTCAGTGCTGCATCACAGCTCAGTAGAAATAATTAGGTGGTTGGACACGAACACTCCCTGTTCTGCGTTTACAGCAAACACATGCTAAGGCTGGGAGTTTTTAATGATTTGAAATGCTTCAGTCAGAATCCACCATCACCACCACCAGTTAAACATCTTTTCCCATGCTACCATCCTACATTTTATGTTTTATACCAAACCAAGGAGCTTTGGCAACTGCAGTTGCAGTGGAGAAGGTGGGAAGCTTCAAGTTCCTCGGCGTACACATCACTGACAATCTGAAATGATCCACGCACACAGACAGTGTGGTGAAGATGGCACAACAGCTGTATCACCGTCTGGTACGGCAACTGCACCGCCAGCAAACGCAGGACTCTCCAGAGGATTGTCCGGTCTGCCCAACGCATCACTGGGGGCCCACTGCCTGCCCTCCAGGACTCCTACAGCACCCGATGTCATGGTGTTCAGCATGGGATATTACTATGATAGGATTTGAAGAGGGGGGATTGAATGGAGGATGCTGCTGCATTCAGTTTGCTGTTTTAAACTGTTAGACAGTTCAGGTTTCTTGGAGGAGGATCTCTGTGTCCTGATTCCTAGAGGGTCTTTGGGGTCAGGGGTTTAGACAAAGGCCTCATTCTTTGTGCTTCCACTGTTTCCTATTTGACAGGGGGAGGTGGGAGGGGGTAGGGATGGACAGGGGAGATGCGATGTGTTCAGGTTGACAGCTCGTGGTGCTGCAGGTCAGAGGCAGGTAGTAGGTAGATGGGGCGGGGGTGACCTCTCACCTCTCACTGGTTTCCTGTTACCTATTCAGGGTTCCTGGAGGGAGATGAGGCGGTCAACGGCCATCAGAGGTCAGAGGTCGTTCTCAGTGTGGAGTTAACAAAGACAATGGGGGGGGCATATAATTAATATGGACTTCAAAGTCATTCAGTTTCATGATCTCTTATAGAATAGGATAGGATGTATTTCTGTTGTGGGATATAATGTTATGATAGCTTATCAGAAGCTTCTCAACACGTATTTACTATGAGTGTGGATATCTAAAAATAGTTTTCAAAAAATAATAAAAAATGTGAGCCATTCAATCTGCTGTTCATAAAGAACTGTCTATGTGTCCATTGGAATTTCAAATGAAAGACAAAGTTTTAAGTTACACTTTATTCTTCAAATAAATCCAAATTACAGTGACCACCAACCTGAGAGGGAGATTTACATAATCCTGTTAATCTAATTGATATTGGCAACAGGGAGAAGCCCCTGGATACAGTGGGCTGGGTGGGAGACCCTGTCCTGGGTGTGATGTCATCTATTTATGCCTCTCAGCTGGCGAGCGGGACGCCTTTAAGTGCTTTCCAATATGTTAGGAGATCAAAGGCCATGCTCTCACCAGAGCAGCAGTAATCACCTCTCTCTGCGTGGTGTGTGTGTGTGTGTGTGTGTGTGTGGTGTGTGTGTGTGTGGTGTGTGTGTGTGTGTGTGTGTGTGTGTGTGTTGTGTGGTGTGTTGTGTGTGTGTGTGTGTGTGTGTTGTGTGTGTTGTGTGTGTGTGTGTGTGTGTGTGTGTGTGTGTGTGTTGTGTGTGTGTGGTGTGTGTGTGTGTGTGTGATGAGTGGTGCGTGTGTGCGTGTGTGTGTGTGTGTGTGTGTGTGTGTGTGTGTGTGTGTGTGTGTGTGTGTGTGTGTGTGTGTGTGTGTCATAACTGGGCTGTATTGGTTTGTGTGGTGGGATATGCAAAGGTTGCTGGCATTTCCAAA
The DNA here is from genome assembly GCF_002910315.2 of Salvelinus sp. IW2-2015. NCBI lineage: Eukaryota > Metazoa > Chordata > Actinopteri > Salmoniformes > Salmonidae > Salvelinus > Salvelinus sp. IW2-2015. Next base: position 160,257 of record NW_019942896.1, on the reverse strand, counting down.
GATAGCCAGGCTGACATTTATATTGACTTTGATGTTGATAATCCTCACAAGTTCCAAAAGCCAACTGATATTTTATATGTGTGTGTGTGTGTGTGTGTGTGTGTGTGTGGTGTGTGTGTGGTGTGTGTGTGTGTGTGTGTGTGTGTGTGTGTGTGTGTGTGGTGTGTGTGTGTGTGTGTGTGTGTGTGTGTGTGTGTGTGTGGTGTGTGTGGTGTGTGTGTGTGTGTGTGTGTGGAGGTACAGTGAGGGAGGGGGGTCTTCTATGAAACTGTATGTGGTTAAATAAATAGCCAGGTTGCTACTTTGCTTACTGTCCTTAGATGAGATCACTCAGATCATACTCAGATGAATACTACTGTAAAACAATAGCTGGTTATGATGATTATGATGATATGATTGATGTCCTGTTGAGAACTTCCTACAGCTTTGCAGACTAGTGTAATAATGTCTGATCTGAAACAAGACCAGTGGTGTAAAGTACTTAATTAAAAATACTTTAAACTATTACTTAAGTAGTTTTTTGGGTTATCTGTATTTTACTTTATTTCTATTTTTGGCTACTTTTACTTTTACTTCACTACATTACCAAAGAAAATAACTTTTTACTTCATACATTTTCCTTGACACCCAAAAGTATGTTACCTTTTGAATGCTTAGCAGAACAGGAAMATGGTCCAATCTACGTACTTATCAAGAGAACATCCCTGGTCATCTCTACTGTCACTGATCTGGCAGACTCACTAAAAACAAATGCTTTGTTTGTAAATTATGTTGGAGTGTTGGAGTGTGCCCCTGGCTATCTGTAAATTTGAAAAACAAGAAAATTGTACCATCTGGTTTGCTTACATTTGACTTTTGACACTTAAGTACATTTTAAACCAAATACTTTTAGACTTTTACTCAAGTAATATTTCACTGGGTGACTTTCACTTTACTTTTATTCAAGTATGACAATTGGATACTTTTCCCACCACTACTCAAGACAAATGGGCAACAGCATCCGCATTAGGTGTCAGGGTCCAAGTCCTCCCTTTGCAATCCCCACAATGGATGACCGATGGGTTCGCTTGGCGGTCAGGAACGCTTCTTTTCCCAATTCTAGAATCAGAAGGGATGGTCCCCTGGAGATAGGAAAACCAGATATCCATATGGCAGGTGGGAAGAAGAGGGGTGAGGGGGAGAGGGGAAGAAGAGGGGGTGAGGGGTTTAGAAGAGGCATGAGAGACGCAGCAAGTTGAACTGCAGTGTTGGACTTGGCTCAGACTCCGAAACAAAAGGAGGATGACC
>NW_019942896.1:148403-158954 GCF_002910315.2 Salvelinus sp. IW2-2015 | reverse complement strand
TTTTATGCAAGTATGTATGACAGCCAAGGGGTTAGCTACATTTACTGTATAGTTTATAGTCTAATATTTGTGTCTAAATATGTCTACCTCTTTGCCAAGTGGATATATGTCTACCTCTTTGCCAAGTGGATATTGCTGTTAACCATGAGAGCCATTAGCAGAGAGCGAGAGAGAGACAGAGAGAGATGACTTAAAGACTTAGCAGTATTATCTGTGTCTGTATCTCTGAGCCATGACAGTAATGACAGACTGTGAGTCTGTCCAGCCAGCAGACACCATCTCCTTCTCCTCTCAGACTTCCTGTTGGGCTGCAGGGGCGCGACTGTCTGGGGAGGAGGTGGTGGGACAGGAACTAAAGGTGTACAGAGTGATGAATCTCTCTCTTTTTCGCTCTCTCTCGTCCCTATATCCCCCTCTCTCTCCCTTTCCCAATATACATTCCTGGCGTTAATCTCTGGCATTACTGACTGTGCATTAATTAATGGCTTGCCATGAAACCATAGCAAAAACCCCTATGGTCTGTACTAACAAACAAGCCTGCAATGCTGGAGAATGGACTGTATGTTTGACATAAATCCAGAAAAGAACTTCTCATCTGAATTGCTGGTGTGTGACATTTCGATTACCAGCAGTATATTTGCTCTTAATAATTATATGAGCAAATATACACACATACAGTACTGCACACCAGCGGCGTAGCCACGGGTAGGTCTAAAAAAAAATTAAATTAAGAAATGCATGTGAGATTTATTTTCTATGGGTAATTTTAATATAATGTAACAAAGAAATAGTCCGCGACAATCAAGTTAGCTTCCAACTATTGGTTACATTTATTAAAAATTCATACGGTGGTTTACCTGAACAACCTGGCAACGTCACGTGGATAAACTTTGTAGCGCATAAGCTAGCAAGCTCTACCACGCTAGCTTACTGGAATTGACTCACCAGCTAAGGTAATTTAGTAGTTCTAGCAATGGAAAACCAAATGTCGATCRCTGATGATGTCGATCTKCCGTTGATGAACCAGCCTGTCTACCAAAGCTAGCAAAGTTCCCTTCAAGTATGATAAATGGCAAATCACGCTGCTTCTCTTCAAGGTGGTATGACCATTTCGTGTGGAACGTGTATAGTAAAGCAAAAGATGCAATTTATTGTAAGTTTTGTAGGCACTTTCCTGGGGCAAATTTTGAATTCAGATTTGTACGAGATGGATTTTAAAACTGGAACCTCACAAGAAATGCTTGCTGCAAACACGAGAATAGCAAATTACATGCTAGTGCCCTKGCAAAATGTTCATCCTACAAGGCGACCCATGGGCCTAGAAGTCGTGGGACTGAGTTGAACCAAATACATGGTGATGCAAACATGGATTTTATAGAAAGAAACCGTGCTCATGTTAAAGTGGCATAGATATGGTTCTGATGTGTGCATAACAGGATATTCCACTCAGAGGGCATAGAGAAACCCAAGAGGCAATCAACAAATGTAACTTTTTAGAAATCTTCAATTTCAGCTCAAAGTATGACTCAGAAATACAAAACAGGCTTAATGAGCTACCTCACAATGCCACACTTATGAGCTCCGAAATYCARAACGAGTTGCTGGAGTGTGCAGCATCATTGTTTCTGTGCAGGATAAAAGATGAAGTTCATTCTGCGCCTTCCACGTATTTTGCCATACTAGCAGATGAATATAAAGATCAATCTAAACGAGAACTTATTGCGGTGTGCATCCGATACATTCATACTGGAATGATTAAAAGAAAGAGCTGTTGGGTTTATGGAAACCGCTGATTTGTCTGCACAAGGAATTTCTTTGAAAATACTTGAAGTGTTGCAACCCCTGGAGTTGGATCTCACTCTGTGTGTGGGTTTTTGTTTTTCGATGGAGCTTCAGTCATGTCAGGGAACAGAGGAGGGGTACATGTCCTACTAAAGCAAACATTTAAGCAAGTGGTATATGTGCATTGCAACTCCCACCGTTTTAATTTGGTTCTGTGCACTGGGCAAAAGTGTCGGGACATGTCAGTACTTTTTTTGACACAGTAAACCAGCTACACACATTTATGAGTGGATTCCACAGAYATGCTGGATTCATAGAAGTACAGAAAGAGTTGCATCCCGATAGACCATGTATCGAGCTAGAAAGATCCACRGRTGTACGKTGGAGTTCAAAATCAGGGTCAGTGAGTAAACTGCTGTTCCTGCTAGATGTCATTTTAGAGGTTCTTGCAGATTTTTCAGAGGCTTGTGGACAAACCAAATTAGAAGCCGATGCCCTCTTACAACAAATCCAGAACAATACGTTTTTATTCCTGTTAGTCACGTTTAGTAAATTGTTTGACACTAGTGATTTTTCTACGAAGGGATTACAAAGCTCTACATTATCTGTGACGGACTGTATTGGTTTAATTGAAATCCTCAAAAGCAGCTTTTCTACGTTCAGAGATAACTCAGGGGGAGACTTTGATAAAGTTCTCAAGCTAACTGAAGAGATGATGATTAAGCGTGACATTAGTAATTGGGATGTGAGCGCTTCACAGCAGCGAAAACTGCCTGTAAAATTGTCAGACAGTGTCGTCACAACTCCMTTAGGGACAACATCCAGCATCAAGAGTGCCRGTGACCTGAGGCAACTTTGGAACAATATTCTAGACAGACAGATTACTGAGTTAAACTCAAGATTTCAAGAAGACACATATGGGATCATGCAAGCGGTAGCGTCCTTTTCCAAAGAATCCCAAACCTGTGGCCTTAAAGAGCAGCTGAAGACCACATGCAATCATTATGCAATATCAATTGAGGATTCTGAATTCACTGTTTTTATTCAGCAGTTGAGTCGCAAAAGTAACATGGGAGAGTGACYTTTCCTCCATAATGAGTGTACTTGAYAGCTGCCCTGATGATATTTTCCCTAATATAAACTATGTTAAGGATCATTGTCACACTTCCAATGACATCATGCAGTGTGGAGAGACTTTTCTCAACAACAACTAGGATAAAAAATCGTCTTCACACATCAATGACAAGCGCCCGGCTGAACCACTTCAGTTTACTGTCTTTTGAGCGTGAACTGACAGATACATTGAATTATGATGAAATCATCACTATTGTCAACTCAAAGCTTCGCCGTCTGTGCCTCATGATGTAAGTCACGCCTTATGATACGTCTACTAAAGGTAAGGTACCTTTTTATAGTACTACTGCCCGCTGTGGTATAAATGGTAACATCAAATATAGGTTTGTTTGCCCATCAAGATTAAAATGCGCCTGAAGATGAGTTTTATGTTGTTGGCAAGTTGGCAACTAGTCTAAAGTCTAAAGTCTTATTTTAATATGCTGAGATAGGTAATTATTTGTATATGTAACGAGGTTGCTCCATGTACTATGCACTAGTATAAAACGATTGTATTACGAAATAATATACGGTGCACATCGCAAAATAAATGTAATAAACAAGTAGAAAAAGTGCCTATCCAAATTTTTCTAGGCCTATCCCCCAAAACAATTCTGGCTACGCCCCTGCTGCACACACTTAAGCTCCTCTGTGCTATGGTATATTCTAATCTATGACATGCTGTGTAAAGGCCAGCTGAATAAACCACAACATGTTGTGGAAGTTGAACTGAAGTCCTTATATCTTTTATCAAATGGATCATTTTTCTAAAATCAATATGAAAATACAGATTATAAAGATTTTTTTGACTTTGAGCTATTTGAGCAAATTAAAGCACATTGATGTACTGCAGATTGGAGAATATTTTATTGGTTAACATTAGAAAATCAGACAGGAACACCAAGCAGAGGGTTATCGTCCATATGAAGCCTCCCTTTAGTTTAAAACCCGAAACTACCAAAAACACACAAAAAAGCCAGACTAGCAACTTTTGTCCCTTTAGACCAATAAGGATAGAAATGAGAGATGGTGGTGTCGTGTCTTTGCCATCATTAAAGTGAAGACTTATTTTATGAAATCAATTCTCTGTAATTATTATTACGTGATTAAACTAATCATGTAAATGTGATTAACTAGGAAGTCAGGGCACCAAGGAAAATCTTCAAATTACAAAGTTATAATTTTCCTANTCTGTGACGGACTGTATTGGTTTAATTGAAATCCTCAAAAGCAGCTTTTCTACGTTCAGAGATAACTCAGGGGGAGACTTTGATAAAGTTCTCAAGCTAACTGAAGAGATGATGATTAAGCGTGACATTAGTAATTGGGATGTGAGCGCTTCACAGCAGCGAAAACTGCCTGTAAAATTGTCAGACAGTGTCGTCACAACTCCMTTAGGGACAACATCCAGCATCAAGAGTGCCRGTGACCTGAGGCAACTTTGGAACAATATTCTAGACAGACAGATTACTGAGTTAAACTCAAGATTTCAAGAAGACACATATGGGATCATGCAAGCGGTAGCGTCCTTTTCCAAAGAATCCCAAACCTGTGGCCTTAAAGAGCAGCTGAAGACCACATGCAATCATTATGCAATATCAATTGAGGATTCTGAATTCACTGTTTTTATTCAGCAGTTGAGTCGCAAAAGTAACATGGGAGAGTGACYTTTCCTCCATAATGAGTGTACTTGAYAGCTGCCCTGATGATATTTTCCCTAATATAAACTATGTTAAGGATCATTGTCACACTTCCAATGACATCATGCAGTGTGGAGAGACTTTTCTCAACAACAACTAGGATAAAAAATCGTCTTCACACATCAATGACAAGCGCCCGGCTGAACCACTTCAGTTTACTGTCTTTTGAGCGTGAACTGACAGATACATTGAATTATGATGAAATCATCACTATTGTCAACTCAAAGCTTCGCCGTCTGTGCCTCATGATGTAAGTCACGCCTTATGATACGTCTACTAAAGGTAAGGTACCTTTTTATAGTACTACTGCCCGCTGTGGTATAAATGGTAACATCAAATATAGGTTTGTTTGCCCATCAAGATTAAAATGCGCCTGAAGATGAGTTTTATGTTGTTGGCAAGTTGGCAACTAGTCTAAAGTCTAAAGTCTTATTTTAATATGCTGAGATAGGTAATTATTTGTATATGTAACGAGGTTGCTCCATGTACTATGCACTAGTATAAAACGATTGTATTACGAAATAATATACGGTGCACATCGCAAAATAAATGTAATAAACAAGTAGAAAAAGTGCCTATCCAAATTTTTCTAGGCCTATCCCCCAAAACAATTCTGGCTACGCCCCTGCTGCACACACTTAAGCTCCTCTGTGCTATGGTATATTCTAATCTATGACATGCTGTGTAAAGGCCAGCTGAATAAACCACAACATGTTGTGGAAGTTGAACTGAAGTCCTTATATCTTTTATCAAATGGATCATTTTTCTAAAATCAATATGAAAATACAGATTATAAAGATTTTTTTGACTTTGAGCTATTTGAGCAAATTAAAGCACATTGATGTACTGCAGATTGGAGAATATTTTATTGGTTAACATTAGAAAATCAGACAGGAACACCAAGCAGAGGGTTATCGTCCATATGAAGCCTCCCTTTAGTTTAAAACCCGAAACTACCAAAAACACACAAAAAAGCCAGACTAGCAACTTTTGTCCCTTTAGACCAATAAGGATAGAAATGAGAGATGGTGGTGTCGTGTCTTTGCCATCATTAAAGTGAAGACTTATTTTATGAAATCAATTCTCTGTAATTATTATTACGTGATTAAACTAATCATGTAAATGTGATTAACTAGGAAGTCAGGGCACCAAGGAAAATCTTCAAATTACAAAGTTATAAATTTCCTTATATAACTCTTCATATATTTTAATATCTGATCAATTAGTCTTCTAATTAGTTAATTATTCTTTACCTCACGTTAGTCTCATTCCAAACGTCGTAAATTGTTGGTTATCTGCACGAACCCAGCCTTTACTATGAATCATCCACACACCAATTGTCTTAATCATTTATTTATTAACTAACTAAATAATCACAGAAATGCATAAACAAACAACACAGTAGATATGGTTACAAGGAAATGATAGGGGAGGTTCCCTAGTGGGCTTAGCCAATGTGACGGCTTGGTGRMCAAAGGGAAGTGGGCGGGAAAGACAAAAAAGGAATCACTACACAGTTGATAATTATATGAATTGAAATGCTAATCCTTTGCACATGAACGCTCACTCATTCGGGAATAACTGCAATCAATATATATATTTACGTTCAGTGTGTCGTCATGATCTCTGTTGGAATCGTCCCTCTGTCAGTTGGAAAGTTCGTCCGAGCGTCTCTCTCTCTGCCTCCCTGAAGATCAAAGTATTTCATGGTTAGGATGGATACTTCAGAGTACCATTCAGAAATGTTCTCATAAAATATATGTTTCGGCGGTTGTCGGTCTTCGCATCCCAGGTTGACATAATTTCTTGCTGCAGACTAGTAATTATTATCTAAGATTTGCTCTTATTCTGTAGGGATCGATARTCTCAGAGTTTAACCATTTCCAGCCGTGTAGCCAATGCTCCACGTGGTATGGTAAGGAATTCAACAACTATYCGCAGTCACAGCTCACGCTGCGAGTTTTCTTAGTCTAAACTCAAACCTGTGCCCCCTCAGTTGAGGCTAGGTAACACGGTCACCACTTGAGGCTAGGTAACACGGTCACCACTGGAACCCTGTCATTTTGATGCCTCCCCCTCCTCTACTACCTCCTCCTTTCTTCTCTCCACCTCCCTGTCTCCCATCCTGCCTCCGCCCCATCTGTCTCAGCGTCAGGTTGGCCTGTCTTTCCTCCCCATCTCCCACCTCTCCTCCTAGTGTCAGTGTAGCTCAGTCTGGCCCTGTCCCTCTCTAGATCACTACTCTGTCAACAGGGCCCCACTAGGGCCCTCAGAGCAGCTGCTAGAGTCAGGTTACAGGAAAGCATAGAGAAAAGAGAGGTGGAGGGCTGTGATCCCATTTCCTCCTCTTCTTGTCATCCTCAGTCAAACCCACTGTCATGACGTGGCCCTTTTTGGGTATAGCTAGTGGCTTCCCCCTCTCTCTCTCTCTCCTACACCCAGGTTCTGTTCTCAGCTTGTAAATTCCTGGCGGAGACTCTCTCCCCCTGGCCATGCAGAAAGAGACACAAGAGAGAACAAAGGATTTCACATGGCGAACTCCTAAATCTCCCAAAATGGGATTTGATACAAAATATCCACTTGTGAGAAGGTGGGAATGGTCTGTGGACACTTAAGGGACGGGTATGACGAGTGTGTTTCATTTGGTGACCTCAGAGAGGACAGGAAACACACATAACCTTATCTCTGAATATGTACATTTCTCAATTATGGGTTTGCATCTTATTCTTGTAAAAAATGAATGAGTAAAGATGAAACTATTTGTGAAAGGATGTAATATGTTGTTAAACCTTTAATATGAAAGAATTGTATTTCCTTTAAAGTTTAACTAAGTCATTGGCCCGCCCCCGCCACCGACATGGTCTGGCGTCATGGAACATGTCTTTTCTACTGTTACTAATAAAAACCCCTCCTGAGGAAATCCTCTTCAGACCACGCGTACCTCGGTCAACTTTTTTTAATTTTTTTAATTTTTATTTATTTCACCTTATTTAACCAGGTAGGCTAGTTGAGAACAAGTTCTCATTTGCAACTGCGACCTGGCCAAGATAAAGCATAGCAGTGTGAACAGACAACAACACAGAGTTACACATGGAGTAAACAATAAACAAGTCAATAACATGGTAGAAAAAAAGAGAATCTATATACAATGTGTGCAAAAGGCATGAGGAGGTAGGCAATAAATTGAATAATTACAATTTAGCAGATTAACACTGGAGTGATAAATCATCAGATGATCATGTGCAAGTAGAGATACTGGTGTGCAAAAGAGCAGAGAAGTAAATAAATAAAAGCAGTATGGGGGGTGAGGTTGGGTGGGCTATATACCGATGGACTATGTACAGCTTCAGCGATCGGTTAGCTGCTCGGATAGCAGATGTTTAAAGTTGTTGAGGAGATAAAAAGTCTCCAACTTCAGAGATTTTTGCAATTCGTTCCAGTCGCAGGCAGCAGAGAACTGGAAGGAAAGGCGTCCAAATTAGGTTTTGGCTTTAGGGATGATCAGTGAGATACACCTGCTGGAGCGCGTGCTACGGGTGGGTGTAGCCATCGTGACCAGTGAACTGAGATAAGGCGGCACTTTACCTAGCATAGCCTTGTAGATGACCTGGAGCCAGTGGGTCTGACGACGAACATGTAGCGAGGGCCAGCCGACTAGGGCATACAGGTTGCAGTGGTGGTCGTATAAGGTGCTTTAGTAACAAAACGGATGGCACTTTGATAAACTGCATCCAGTTTGCTGAGTAGAGTATTGGAAGCAATTTTGTAGATGACATCGCCGAAGTCGAGGATCGGTAGGATAGTCAGTTTTACTAGGGTAAGTTTGGCGGCGTGAGTGAAGGAGGCTTTGTTGCGAAATAGAAAGCCGACTCTAGATTTGATTTTGGATTGGGAGATGTTTGATATGAGTCTGGAAGGAGAGTTTGCAGTCTAGCCAGACACCTAGGTACTTATAGATGTCCACATATTCTAGGTCGGAACCGTCCAGGGTGGTGATGCTAGTCGGGCGTGCGGTGCAGGCAGCGAACGGTTGAAAAGCATGCATTTGGTTTTACTAGCGTTTAAGAGCAGTTGGAGGCCACGGAAGGAGTGTTGTATGGCATTGAAGCTCGTTTGGAGGTTAGATAGCACAGTGTCCAATGAAGGGCCAGAAGTATACAGAATGGTGTCGTCTGCGTAGAGGTGGATCAGGGGATCGCCCGCAGCAAGAGCAACATCATTGATATATACAGAGAAAAGAGTCGGCCCGAGAATTGAACCCTGTGGTACCCCCTATAGAGACTGCCAGAGGACCGGACAACATGCCCTCCGATTTGACACACTAACTCTGTCTGCAAAGTAGTTGGTGAACCAGGCGAGGCAGTCATTAGAAAAACCGAGGCTACTGAGTCTGCCGATAAGAATATGGTGATTGACAGAGTCGAAAGCCTTGGCCAGGTCGATGAAGACGGCTGCACAGTACTGTCTTTTATCGATCCGGTTATTATATCGTTTAGTACCTTGAGCGTGGCTGAGGTGCACCCGTGACCGGCTCGGAAACCGGATTGCACAGCGGAGAAGGTACGGTGGGATTCGAGATGGTCAGTGTGATCTGTTTGTTGACTTGGCTTTCGAAGACCTTAGATAGGCAGGGCAGGATGGATATAGGTCTGTAACAGTTTGGGTCCAGGGTGTCTCCCCCTTTGAAGAGGGGGATGACCGCGCCAGCTTTCCAATCCTTGGGGGATCTCAGATGATACGAAGGAGAGGTTGAACAGGCTGTAATAGGGGGTGCGACAATGGCGGCGGACAGTTTCAGAAATAGGGGGTCCAGATTGTCAAGCCCAGCTGATTTGTATGGGTCCAGGTTTTCCAGCTCTTTCTCTACTCTCTGCTTTTCAAATGCGGGGAAGGTTTATTCAGTATGGAACTTACGTTACAGCAGTTTTACTAAATGGCCACTACCATGTGTTTTTTTTAAACTTTTCACAAAACAACTGCCGTTTTACCCCTTTCCCAACATTTTACAGAAAACAAATGTTTTCTATATAAAATCTACCCCTACTCTTTCTGCTTTTTCAAGCACAAGTCGGATTTCAAATCCGGGGCCTTACCATCTGTAACTAGAGCTATTTGTAAAACCCTTCGCCTTGTTTTCTGGCTTCGGTAAAAATATGTCAGAAGTTAGCAGATCATTAAAATTCAATAACAACTTTCAACAAACAACTGCCGTTTTGACCCCCTTCCCAACATTTTACAGAAAACAATGTTTCTATATAAAATCTACCCCTACTTCTTCTGCTTTTCAAGCAACAAGTCGGATTCAAATCGGGGCTACCAATCTGTACTAGAGCTTTTTTGTAACCCTCGCCTGTTTTCTGGCTTCGGTAAAAAATGTCAAGAAGTTAGCAGATTCATTAAATTCAAAACAACTTTCACAAACAACTGGCCGTTTTACCCCTTTCCCAACATTTTTACAGAAAACAATGTTTTCTACATAAAAATCTTACCCCATACTCTTTCTGCTTTCATAGCAACAAGTCGATTTCAAATCGGGGCACCAATTCTGTAACTAGAGCTATTTCTTTGTAACCCTTCGCCTGTTTTCTGGCTTCGGTAAAAAATCAGAAAGTTAGCAGATTCATTAAATTCAAAACACTATCATTTTTGGACCACTAAACCAAAGAGTTTGACAAAAATATATTGATTAAACTTCCCTCTACTTTCTCCTGTCAATGCGGGGAAGGTTATTCAGTATGAAAACTTACGTTTAAGCAGTTTTACTAAATGCACTACCATGTGGTTTTTTTAAACTCACAAACAACTGCCGTTTTGACCCCTTTCCCAACATTTTACAGAGAACAATGTTTTCTATATAAAATCATACCCCTACTTCTTCTGCTTTCAAGCAACTAAGTCGGAATTTCAAATCGGGGCTACCATCTGTAACTAGAGCTTTTTGTAAACCCTTCGCCTG
>NW_019942896.1:142765-145616 GCF_002910315.2 Salvelinus sp. IW2-2015 | reverse complement strand
CCATCAGGTGATGACCTGTCTGAGAAGAGTAATTTATATTTATTAGGGAAGGCCTTCAACTCACTGCCCGCCCACCAGACGTACTGATAATAAACAAAGACTCGATCAACCGGGAAGTGAACACCTGCTCATTCAAGTCTTAGGACAGAAGATGAGACAATGGACAGGCACAAACTAGTATCAGCTATCAGTGTGTTCCACTGCTTCCGTTGGGGTGGTAATGCAGGGGTACACACCGCTTAACCAGTACTGATGTAGGATCTTACTTTTATGACCTTGTAGCAGGCAAACTTTCCTGCRGGGAATAACACATTTGAGTGTATTTGAGGTTTAAAAAGGCTTCTGAAGTTTATTTCAGACTTAATTTTTCCTTACMARAAATGTTTAAACCCCTACAAAAATGTCCATTAATTATAATCTGCATGCATAATAATTCACATTTCTTGTTGCTGCAGGATTATTTTCCTGCTGTAGCAAATTGGCTCAAATGATTATCCTACATCTCTAGGTGGTCATAGTGTATTTTACTGTACTTCTTCCTCAGACAGTGGTTGAGGTAATTGTCTGTCTGGCCAGTCACTTACGTTTATGTTACTGTAAATGGAAAGGCAAAACCCCAGGGCAATGGAGGATGTAACTAGTTAAACACTCTTTTGCCTCAGTGTTCTATGTGGCACCATGTCCAGAATGCTGCTTGTGTGTTATATATATGATACTGTGTGATGGAAAAACATTTTGTGATGAAAACATTTGACAGATGAATACCACAACAACTTACTGTATGTACACTGATGTCTCAGTTTCAGTAGCAGTCTATTAAAAGCTGTCTGTGGTGTAGACTCATGAGAGGTCGAGTCTTGTATTTCTTCAGGGTTGGGATGTCATCAGGTGATTGGCCTAACAACAACAAACACAGCTGCTGCATCAGCTTTATAGGGCTGGGAGCWGGAGGGTTGAACACTAGTGCATAGKTAAGACGGGGGAGAGAGAGACAGAGAGAGATGAAGGTAGAGGGCAGAGAGAGATAAAGGTAGAGGACAGAGAGGCAGAGAGAGAAGGAGACAGAAAGAGAGGGAGAGATGGGAGGGGAAGGCAGCTTGGGAAGAAAACAATAATGGCAACGGCTGAAAGAGGAAAAGTGATGGATGAAAGGGACAGATAGACAGAGAAAATAGGGAGAGATTGACACATACAGTATGTGCTCATTTCTCCATTCAACCTCTAAGTGACAGCTCTCCAAAGTTTCCCTTTCTAATATTCTGAATGAGTGAAATGCATTGCTATTCCCACTGTCCCGTTGTGCTGTCTGGGAAGTAACTTGAACTCTGCTTCTTGACGCACGGATCCCTTTAGCGGGATCATTTTCGTAAACAACCGCTGAATTGCAGAGCACCAAATTCAAAAAAAATACTAAAAATATTTATTTTCATGAAATCACAAGTGAAATATACCAAAACACAGCTTAGCTTGTTGTTAATCCACCTATCGTGTCAGATTTTGAAAATATGCTTTACAGCGAAAGCAATCCAAGCGTTTGTGAGTTTATCGATCACTAGACAAAACATAAAGAACACCTAGCAGCCATGTAGATTGGTCACGAAAGCCAGAAAAGTAATACAATAAATCGCTTACCTTTGATGATCTTTGGTTGTTTGCACTCACGAGACTCCCAGTTACACAATAAATGTTCCTTTTGTTCGATAAAGATTTGTTTTATATCAAAATACCTCCATTTGTTTGTCGTGTTATGTTCAGTATTCCACAGCCTTAGGCAAGTCATCAAGGCTTGACGAAAATTCCATCTAGTATCCGTAAAGGTCGTAGAAACATGTCAAACGTTTTTAATAATCAATCCTCRGGTTGTTTTTGACATCAATAATCGATAATATTTCAACCGGACTGTAAACTATTCAATACTGGAGAGAAAGAAAATGTCGAGCAACCAGTGTCGCGCGCAAGAACTAGTGGAGGGACATCCACGCGTTTTGATAAATCTCGCTAATTTTTCAAAATAAAAGCTTGAAACTATGTCTAAAGACTGTTCACACCCTGAGGAAGCCACAGGAAAAGGAATGTGGTTGATATCCCTTTAAATGGAGGATAGGCAGGCAATGGAACAGGGATTTTTCAAAATAGAAGTCACTTCCGGGTTGGATTTTCTCAGGTTTTCGCTTGCAAAATCAGTTCTGTTATACTCACAGACAATATTTTGACAGTTTTGGAAACTTTAGAGTGTTTTCTATCCGACTCTGTCAATTATATGCATATTCTAGCATCTGGACCTGAGAAATAGGCAGCTTACAATGGGAACTTTATTTTTCCAAACATAAAAATTCTGCCCCCTAGCTTCAAGAGGTTTTAACGTCCTCTATGTGTTCTCTCCTTCCTGTCCATAATCTGGTGGAGGCTCTCTCTCTCTCTCTAACCCTCCCTCTCTCTCACTCTAACCATCTCTCTCTCTTAGAGCCCATGTATTGGGTTAGACTCCAGCTGGCCCTGCTGGAGACCCTGACCTTTGGACAGGAACCTTTCAAACCTGACCCCAAAGTAAAAAAATATAAACACTGCAGGCAACTGAGCCGTATACCTGTAAAGTTAAACAACACACACACACACACCACACACTAAACACACACACACACACAACACACACACACCACACACACACACACACACACAACACACACACACACACACACACACACCACACACACACACACACACACACACCACCATCTGAGGAACTCTAGTGAATTAAATAGAGAGAGTGGAATTAAATAGAGAGAAGAGAGCTGGTACTGTAAGTACAAAAGGTGAGTCAAAATTAGGACAAGGCTTTCCCAAAGGAGCC
>NW_019942896.1:92692-137624 GCF_002910315.2 Salvelinus sp. IW2-2015 | reverse complement strand
GTTAGCGAGAGAGAGAGGGGGTTAGAGAGGGTTAGAGATTGAGGGTTAGTGAGAGAGAGGGGTTAGAGAGCGAGAGTTAGAGAGGTGAGAGAGAGGGGTGGAGAGAGAGAGGGGGTTTGTGTGCATCTCTAAACATTTAGTTTAGCCTCTGTATGGGGGCACATACACACTCAGCATGTCTGACTTTTTACAAGTCATTTTAATAACCACAAGTCATGTGGTTCACCCCAGGGCACTCTTTAAATAACACATACCCTATAGAGTCTCTCTGTACAGCTGAGAGACAGGCAGAATAACCCATACAGACAGACAATGTTGTGTCCAGTTCTCTGCAATCCGTGTTTGCAGGTGTGTGTAGGCTGTTGCAGGTCACCGTATTACTATATAAAATACATAGCCTACCGCATATTACACAAGACAGAATCTTTTTATTTTTATTATTTAAGATGTCTTTGGTGCATGATTGGTCTAGCCTATACAAATTCTAGGAATCGCCTTTGAGTGTGGACTGTACTATTATACATACCGGATGGACTGCTTACCTTATGCTACACGCCAACCTTTTTATCCACGAGTCTGGGAGAGAACGTATAAGCCTAGGCGATGATGATGGTTCATTAATTGTGCAGGGCGGCTTATATAGTTAGCCTACAATTATAGTAAATTTGTATTTGATTTTGAATAGCCTAATAATAGGGCATTTTCATAATGTATAGGCTGACATTACCTTAAGCTACAGAATATCTCACCACCGTGCATTTCCATCTCTCTTCCATTCCTTTCTCCAGCGCGCGGAGAGAGGGGCTGTTTAATGAAATATATTACTATGATGTTCCTGAACAGATTTCACTTGGTTTCCCAAATTAAGCACTGGGTAGCTGCAGTAACAGGGTTGGAGAGCCCATGGCATACATAGTTTGGGCGGAATATCACCAGAGTAGCCTACCCTTTGAAAATCAAACTGTCAGTAAAGCGGTCTTCATTCGCTATATGAATGCATACGGATGACATCTTTTCCCCTGCCCCTGTTCATGCCCATTTGATAATGGGTCTTTCTAAATCGAAAAGACTTGAGAATTGAGAATAGTCTGTTCGATAAAAATATGATCACTTGATGAGAGAACAGTGTGTGCAGCCTGAGACAAGGAACAGAGCCCTAGTTTTTTTCGCGTTTTTCTCAAATCATCAATAGCCTATAGTTGCATCGTGCAGCCCATATATGCTTTAATTTCTAAGATATTTTACAGTTTGTATCATTCACAACTAAAGTTGCCAAATAACTTCAAATCTAACAATAGGACCTGTTTCAAATGATCACTTTAACGCTTAACATAGCCACTTCATATGCACACTTGCTACAGAATACTCAAAATATATTTTATTCAGCTAAGTTCAATTATATTCTTCTTACTATAGAATCGCATATTATAATGGCATGGGACTTATAAGCATATGTTGTCTGCTAAATGAACAAGCCTACAGCCTATTGCATGGCGCACAGCCAGATAACATACAGTAGGCCAACTCATGTTCTGTTCCTCTGAAATACATTTTCTTCATATCAGAATGTTTCTTTAGACCTGCATACATTTAATTGTTTTATTGTGATGGTGTATATTACATGGATTTATTAGACTTTTAAATGTAGATGTTCCGAAGACGCACATCAGCGGCTTGTATACGGCTTGTATGCTTGGAGGCCTGGAGATGCTAAACATGTTTATATTAGTTGCCTGTCACCATGAGACCGGCAGTCTTTTGCGTGACACAGGGATGTCATGTCAGGTCACCTGGGCAGCATACAGTAGCAGTGGGAAGTAGGGGTGCTGTCAGTGCTGCAGCACCCCCTGAAAAATATGAATCATTATTTTTTTGTCTTTTTTTCCCTCATAAAAGTAGTGCGGGCAAAACTATTTGGGCCTTTAATAGTGCTGTGTTAGCAGAGCGATATACCGTGCCTTGCAAAAGTATTCACCCCCTTGGCGTTTTTCCTATTTTGTTGCATTACAACTTGTAATTTAAATATATTTTGGGGGGGGATTTCATGTAATGGACATGCACAAATTCCAAATTGGAGTCCAAATTGGTGAAGTGAAATGAAAAAAATKACTGAAAAGCGGTGGTGCATGTGTTCACCCCTTTGCTTTGAAGTCCCTAAATAGGATCTGGTGCAACCAATTACTTTCAGAAGTCACATAATTAGTTAAATAAAGTCCACCTGTGTGCAATCTAAGTGTCACAATCTGTCACATGACATCAGCATATATACACCTGTTCTGAAAGGCCCCAGAGTCTGCAACAACATTTAAATGTCTTGGAATGGCCTAGTCAAAGCCCAGACCTCAATCCAATTGAGAATCTGTGGTATGACTTACAGATTGCTGTACACCAGTGGAACCCATCCAACTTGAAGGAGCTGGAGCAGTTTTGCCTTGAAGAATGGGCAAAAATCCCAGTGGCTAGATGTGCCAAGCTTATAGAGACATACCCAAAGAGACTTGCAGCTGTAATTGCTGCAAAAGGTGACTCTACAAAGTATTGACTTTGGGGGGGTGAATAGTTATGCATGCTCAAGTTCTGTTTTTTGTCTTATTTCTTGTTTGTTTCACAATAAAACATATTTTGCATCTTCAAAGTGGTAGGCATGTTGTGTAAATCAAATGATACAACCCCCCAAAAAATCTATTTTTAATTCCAGGTTGTAAGACAACAAAATAGGAAAAATGCCAAGAGGGGTGAATTCTTTCGCAAGCCACTGTAGCTCTGTAGCACGGGCATGAAGAAAAACACAAAGGCAGCACCCCCACCTACAAAATACTTTCTCCAGCTATGCTGGGCATGTAGAATATAGTGAATGATCACCACAGCGATATACTGTAATGTTCTAATTCAGGGCTTCCACAGGTGTTCTGGTTTCTATGATGATCATTAAAGAAAAGGTTGGATAGTATTCCTCTCTCTCTATAACCTCCTACATGAATCTTTTTGTGTAGTGTAGAGCCTCCTTCTCTCAACCCCCACCGCCTCGTGTCTCTTTTGTTCTCCTCCCTCTTCCCATCCTTCTCTCCTATTAAGGGTAGACCAGAGTAAAACAGATCTTGTCTCAGAGGCTGCCCTGTTAATGCCTTCTGGATCCAGGTGGAAAGAAAGCCAAGCAGAGCACCGAGCACCGAGCACYGAGCGATGGTAATGATCAGAATTAAGGCCTTTGGATTTGGGTGGATGAGCATCGTTCACTCTCCACATTAAACATTCATGGGTTGTAGAATTAAGCCTCAATGAGACCAATTTATTTTCCTCCTTCAGCTCTGAGCTAGTCTCTGGTTGGCCATAATAACGTGGAGAACGAGTACATTCACCTTGAAGATGTGAAGGATTCTTGTATGTGACGTCTTTGATGTTTTATGTTCTATCCAGAAAAAGTACAAAAGGTGTTTTGTTGAATTGCATGTTGAATTACTAATGTGCTTCATGGGCTGTGTATAAGTCCCATTTTCCTCAACAACTCTTGATCTTTGCACCTGATGCATAACGTGGATCAACGATTGTTTTCAGGGGGAAAACTAAAACACGTGAATCKTTGATATTGGAGCACATCACAAATACATGATCTGAATATTTGAGTTGAATAACTAAGAACACAGGMTGTGAACATTGAAACTTCAGGGGAAGTATTAACACTTCCATAWTGCTTCAGCAGTGACAAAGTAACATGCTGTTCAGGCCTCTACTGCATGGTCTGGGATGTAGCTGCCACCTTGATTTGCAACCATATCTTTACTATACTATAGAGTGTAAAACACTATACTATAGAGTGCTTAAAGTGTAGATTTATTTACAGTTCTTGGTGATCCAACGGTGAAGGTGCCATATCGGCTACAAAATATCTGTCACGTTCTGACCTTTATTTTCCTTTGTTTTTGTCTTTAGTTAGTATGGTCAGGGCGTGAGTTGGGGTGGGCAGTCTATGTTATGTGTTTCTATGTTGAGGTTTGTCATTTGGCCTGAATATGGTTCTCAATCAGAGGCAGGTGTTTTGCATTATCTCTGATTGGGAACCATATTAAGGTAGCCTGTTTTCACTGTTGGTTTGTGGGTGATTGTTCCTGTTCGTGTGTTCCTGTTTTTTTTTCCTGTGTTCACTAGTTCGGGACTGTAGCTTCGTTGGTTTTTCGTCTGTTTATTGTTTTTGTTCATATTGAGAAGTATTCTAATAAATTATGGATACGCACCACGCTGCGCTTTGGTCGTCCTCTCCTTCTACCGACGAAAGCCGTTACAATATCAGTGAATAGTCATTGTAAATTTTCAAATGTACACTGAGTATACAAATCATTAAGAATACCTACTCTTTCCATGACATAGACTGACCAGGTGAATCCAGGTGAAAGCTATGATCCCTTATTGATGTCACTTGTTAAATCCACTTCGATCAGTGTAGAGGGGAGGAGGCAGGTTAAATAAGGATTTTTAAGCCTTGAGACATTTGACATATGGATTGTTTTTTTAAGTGCCTTTGAATGGGGTATGGTAGTAGGTGCCAGGTGCAACRGTTTGTGTCAAGAAACTGCAACGCTGCTGGGTTCTTAACACGCAACAGTTTCCGGTGTGTTTAAAGAATGGYCCACCACCCAAAGGACATCCAGCAAACTTGACACAACTGTGGGAAGCATTGGAGTCAACATGGGCCAGCATCCTTGTGGAGTGCTTTAGACACCTTGTATAGTCCATGCCCCAATGAATTGAGGCTGTTCTGAGGGCAAGAGATCTGAGGAACTTTGAACTCTTATTCACTAAAGAAGTCATACATAGACGTGGAGTTATCAGCAGCAGCTGGAAATGTGCGTGGCCTAGGAAAGGACAGACAATCTCTTCACAACGTCAGGGTACTGCAACGTATCCGTTCTACAACAAGACGACGGTAATACAACGTATCCGTTCTACCACAAGACGACGGTAATACAACGTATCCGTTCTACAACAAGACGACGGTAATACAACGTATCCGTTCTACAACAAGACGACGGTAATACAACGTATCCGTTCTACCACAAGACGACAGACTACAACGTATCCACCCAGAAATATTCTTCAAAGGACAAGGGAGATCTCTGCTGGGCAACCCAGCCTTCCATCTTCGACCAATCTATCGAAGCGCAGTTAATTACATTTACATGATTAGTTTAATCAGGTAATATTAATTACAGAGAATTGATTTCATAAAATAGCATGTCATATCATTTAATCCATAGTAAAGACACGACACCAGACACATGCAAACAAAGGACATTGAGGAAATTGACAGAAAATGCTTATAAACAAAAATTGACGGGGATTAGGCTTATGATAAATTATTGCTGGCGATATACAGTAATTAGCAGGTCATTTATAAAAACAAAGGGCAAATGATTCACACAGTGAAACAATGAATGGGCCCGAATTAGCCGGAAGCATAGGCCACATTCATGGTGGCCTTGCCCTCTCTTCCATAACAGTTTATGCAAAACATTATGCTCTGTTGTTCAGGCCTCAGCTACAGGTACTGTGATGAGCCACCTTGTTTTGCAACCACAGGCCTATTTTTTCGTCTTTAGATAAAAAAATAACATTTTCTATAAGCTTCCAGTCAGCATTAGTTCATTAAACTCAGTGTATTTCTTTCTTTTTCTACTTTCTTTCTTTTTGGTCTGGTCTGCAGTGCCAAMCAGGACCAGTCTGTGCTGCTCCAACATCCATCCCATGCTTAAGCCTCTCTGTGATCCAGGAAAGCAGAACAGACCAGAGCAGATCAGAGCAGACCAGAGCAGGTTTTGGAGTCCAGCTCAATATGGTACGCTAGTAGGCATTCAGAGAAGGGTTACCTCCCAATTTTCCATGAGCTGAGATATCCTCTGTACTGGTATTGGATTCACAGGCCAGTCCTCCCAATAGTGGAGAGCTGCTGTAGTGTTCATGGTTCTAAAGCCCTTGTTGTATTGAAATAGTTTTCCTGAGTATGTAGCTCCTTGATTATTCAGCTTGTTCTGTGTCCTTGTATCATAGTTTCACTGTGTGGTGTTTTCTCCGAGAGCGTTATGCAGCTTGATTATCTAAGGATGTTGCAGCTGTAACAGCTAACAGGGATCTAACGGGTGTCTAATATAGGTTAACAAGTGTGGCGATTTCTCAGTTAGAAAGATGCTGAGTCTCTGAGGTTTGGTTTGTGTGTTGTGTGTGTGTGTGTGTGGGTGTTTTCCCCATATAACGTGACTCAGAGTGCCTTGAGACCACAATGACGACAGCTTCTCAATGGAAGATACACTGTGTGTGGGTGTGTGTGCGTGTGTGTGTGCGTGTGTGTGTGCGTGTGAGTTTGGATGTGTGTGTGTGTGTGTGTGTGTGTGTGTGTGTGTGTGTGTGTGTGTGTGTGTGTGTGTGTGTGTGTGTGTGTGTGTGTGTGTGTGTGTGTGTGTGTGTGTGTGTGTGTGTGTGTGTGTGTGACTCTCTGTGGTGACTTACCCAGGGATATACACAGTACAACAACAGACCACAAGGCGTGTGTGAGACAAATTAACCAAAACCCCAACCAAAGAAGATTACTCAATCTTACTGAGCTCCAAAACACAAAGCTACTAATTAGTTTAACTAAATGAGGCTAAGGACTGAAGCCTAAAACAGAATATGATGACTCATACAGGAGAGGCTACTTTCACATCTTCTCCATATTAGGACGGTCATGTTGCCGTGGTTCTATTGTACATTTTATATCTCCTTTTATGATCTGTTCTGCCATGTTTTTTCTCCGACTCAGATTAAGGTCCGTTGTTTTTACAGACGCGCACACTTACGCATTGAGTGCGTGTGCACACGCACACGCACACACACAAACACATACACACAGGCCTACCCACATACATTAGCCTATAATGAGACAATGACACGGCATGGCAAGGCAACATTCCGCAGTCAGCCAGTCAGGCTGAGGAGCAGTGGAGCGGTTTAGATCAGTGTAGTCTGACGTGTTTTCCTCTCCTCGCTCATAGAATCCACTGATAAGAGAGAAGGGATGACACCCACACACACAGACACACGCGCACCCACGCACACACACTCTGAGTGGGAAGATGAGGGTGTGAGAATATTGTCAGAAACAGCAAAGAGAGAGAACAAGACAACACACTCATATTTCAACCCAGGTTTAGTTTCCCAGAATGCTTTACAGCTTAAGATACACATGACTTCATTTTATTGTAGCAATCTTTCGGGAACTCCCTCTAGTATGCTCCCCACATAGTGTTAAATGGTGTGATGGCTCTGGACATGATACAATACTGGTGCTAATCCACTTTAGTCTGAGCTCAGATATGTGTGGATGTATTATAGATATTTGTGGGGACGAACACACTCAACGTCTGTTGTTGGTGTGACGTAAGATCAAGATCAATCTGCTGTCAGTGATGATGAATGGCTGAGCTTGTGTATGTGTATGTACATGTGGAGAATGAGCGTGATAAAAGGCAGGCACCCAACCTTATGTACATAACTCCATCGGTAGACTGTGCACCATAGAGCAGTTGTGTAGTGCTGTTGATACGAGCTGTCAGCAGTCCCAGGCTCTGACAGAGACAGAGAGAAACCTGCTCTGCTCTGTGAGAGAGACTGGCTCCTCGCTGTCTCCTGCTTGGGAATTCCTGGGAATTCCAGACAGCTTAGATTGTTATCGGATCCGGAGACACCCTGCCGGTTTGGCCAATTCTCATTTCACCGCTCGAGCTGCACTGACAGGACCTTGCGATGAGCCAATCCGCTGACACATCTCTTCCTCTGTGTGTGCATGTGCGTGTGTGTGACCTGAGAGAGATCAGGGAATGCTTCCCAAACATGACAGCAACGTTGTGACAATGTCAAGCCGAGCCGTGCTTACCCAGGGTAGAATAGGATGCCATTAGAGCAGCGTTTTCGGCGTTATTTGTTTTACATCAAAAGTTTCTGTCACCTCTCTGTCTAAGGGACGRCAGAGGTAAAGAGTAGTGCTGTTGAACTAATGGATTACAGTTGTCAAATCCTATGTGGTGTGACGTGAGGGAGAGGAAACATCTGAAGATAAAGGATCTTTCAAGTGTGCTTAAGCTCTGTGATTAATTTAGTTCATCAGAGACTATATWGCAGAGAGACAAACCAAACCAACTTAACAAATGCCACAGCCATGTGTGTTGCTGCAGCACCTGTTCTCAAAGGAAAAACCTTAAGTCTTAAATCTTAACTTAAATGTATATAACATTTATATCCTTGCCCTGGAATGTAAGCCTACAATGGAAGTTAAGTTCATGTATTGTCATTATATCCCTCTGGCTGTATTTAATCCATATCGCGGAAGATAAGCCCAATTGAAATTTAACGGCAATGTTCCCACTTTGTTTGCATTCACAGTAAACRCTGCATATGTCAGCTCAATTGGAAAMAAAACTTCACGTTTCTATCACTCAATCTGTAACTCTTACAGCGATGCAGATTGAATAGAGCTCCTTATCGTACATTCATAAAGGATAAACTGAAATTGAAACTGACACATCAAGGTCTGTGTATAAAACATTACACCATGGAAAAATAGGAGTCATTTGGAATTCTTCACAGAGCATTAACTTTGAATGTTTCTCATATGGTAGTGGTTCTGCAATTCTATTTGGTTTTATGCTTAGCCAACATCATCAATACGGCATTGTTCCTACCTGTATGTTTTGGCAATTTATGAAACTATTGTAGTCTCCCCCCCCATAAATGCATCCAGCTTTCTTTGGTTTAGATTCCTCTATTGACTCATAAAGACTCTACTTTCACCTCTCCTGGTCAGTATACAGGAACCACTAACCACATAGTAACGTTATGTAAAGTCACAGTGAGTCATTTGATAGTCACTATATGTGAGTCCCAAATGGCACCCTGTTCCCAATATAGTGCACTACTTTTGACCAGGCTTGTGGCTCCCTAGTAATTAAAAAGTGTACTACTTTTGGTTAAGAAAATAGCGGGCAATAAAGGGAGTAGAGAGACATTTTGTTTTTTTCAGACTTCATAAAGGCAGCACAATTTTAGCATTTCATGTGAATTCATTAATGAAGCCATCCACTCTTGTTTTAATTGGATGGTCAGTGACCAATGAGGAGCAGTGTTTTTCACAGTCTCCTAAACATGAAGTGGGTCAGAGCTGCCCCGCAGTACCAGACTCTCTTGTTTTAATCACTATTGACTGTCATTGACGTGTGTGTGTGCCTGTGTGACAGCGTGCATGCATGCCTTTGTGTGCGAGTATGTGTGGTATCAAACTGCACTCATGGCATTACGCTCCCAGCCAACGAAGGCTAAATTAGCAATCATCTCACCGTAGGAGCTCTGGCCTCTAATCTATAATTCATAGCTCTTTCCCAAACGGTTTCACATGCATGTGGATTTTGGATGCGTGTAGATTCTGCTGTGGTAGCAAACCCTCCCCAATGGAAATAATACTAACGATGATAACCCAGGTGGCAAAAATGACTGCTTGGCTCTGAACCACTGAATTATCAGCCAAATGGAGAGGAGGGGAGAGATATAGAGAGACCCCGTTGTAGCTCTGTTCTTGGAAATGAAAGTCGTTTCACTCTGTACCTCACGAGAGGAAGTCATATGATATTCTTTCTGATGACCCTATTATGACTTCTCATAATGCTGGAGCTTTTCTCAAACAAACACTTATTCTCATTTGATAGCAGTAAAACAACACGGCATGATTGGCCTTAACCGTTTCCATCTTACATCAACGTGGGAGATTGTCTTTGGTTTGGACAATTAGTGAGAATAGATTAGTCTCTTTGATTCTCACTAACTACAAAGAATGTGTTTATTTTAAAGAGCACAATATTMATTTGCTTCTCACAGGTTTCATTTCAATGAAAAAAATATGCTGGCCACATAGCTGATACAGACCTGGGTTCAAATACTATTTGAAATGATTTCAAATACTCTCACTGTGCTTGATTGATCTTGCCTGGCTTGATGAAACCATTAGAAAAGGCCCATATGTGCAAACCCCGCCTCCCTAGCGCTCCCAACAGACTCAAGCAAACGCTCAAAGTATTTGAAGGATTTGAACCCAGGTGTTTAGCTGACACAGTCTTCAGTGCTACAGTATCTGGCAGGGGACCTGTTGCTCCAGCTGCATGCTTAACTCCGCCTTCATCCCCTTACACACACGCACACGCACACTCCACCTTTATCCCTATCCCACTGAGTTAGTTAAAGATTGTACAGTATGTATTCAACAGCAGGTCCAGGATCGACCTTAAAGCCTGGGCCGTGCCAACGTAAACACAGTAACCTGACCTGGGGCCTCCTAGGAAGAAAATGTCAAATAAGAGAAGCTCCAATGCAACATGTGATCTCTCAGTCATTATGAAAGGCAATAATGGTGAGCATGGCATTCAGTCTGGTTTAACCAGGCTAGTGGGCACTTACAGGCCTAATCTCACCTGATACCCACGGTCCGTTCACCCCCAACACTGTAGGCTGACAACTTCACATGGATAGGTCACTCTGTCCTAGGGTAGAACTTTATGAAATCTCAGTGAGGTAAATTATATTGGAAAAGTTGTGGCTATAGAATAGCGGTATGCTGCTGCTGATTGGAGACTTTAAAGGTAACATTTATTGATTCTCTGCCCACTGGGATTGAGTATAAACAGTCTTTTATGTGGCCGTCCATGTAAAGCTGAAGATTCCTCTTATCTTTTCAGTTATCTGTGTGCGTTTTTCTTCCCTAAGAGGATGCCAAAGACGTGAACACAATGTCTTTGGTAGACAGCCAGTATGCCTTGGGCAATACTCAACTCTTTACCCTCCTTGTGAACCTTCCACGACTGTAGTGATATACTATATGGCAGTACATCTAATACTACATGGCAGCATAACTTTACCTCTCTCAGGGTATCCCTTTCTTATGAAACTGATTCTGGTTGGTTCTTCTGGATTTGTTTGGATCTTCTCCTGTTTCCAGGCTTGGTAATGTACAGGAGAAGATGTCCTGTCTGGGCTGTAATAAGGGAACTATAGGCGTTTCATAATGTTCTTGATCTATGGGACTGACTGACCTGTACTGAGGACATRAGTTGTTCTAGGTCATTCCTGGGACAGACAGGATATGGCATACAGTGATACATGTCAATCAGAAGTGAACTCAAAGCTATGTTTTGGAGAAACGTACTATGCAGGCCCCTCTAATTCGCGGCTACAATATTTTTCTATCAGACCAGCACCACATGAATAGKGATTTGTGTTTGACTACATACATTATGCTACATGTCTATCAGAGCCATGTGTGTTGTGTTGGTTGTCAGTGTTATTGTGGAGGTCACCGTGGTGACAGYCCACTGGGCAGGATGAGATCTGGGGTTTGATACAAACACAACTGCTATATCTGAGATTCTAGAGGTTTGATATTATACAGTTAGTAACCCATTGCTGACACAATCTGACTATTCTTAGTGTCCGTGCTGCAGGCAAGAGAAACACAAAGTTAGACCCTTCAGAGCCACAGAATCAGATCTAGCTCGTTATACAAAGCCTTTTACTGTACATGGCTGAATAAGACCTTTTGTCTGTGGCATTTTTCCCAGGGACAAATCAATATGGAGATACAATTTCATAAAAAAGGCCAAAGTAATTTTTCAGGATATTGTTGTGAAATCCATCCAGCCACCCCCTCTATCTTCCCTCTTTCCCTTCTTCCCTCTTTCCCCTCTTCCCTCTTTCTTTCCCAGTTCA
Source organism: Salvelinus sp. IW2-2015 (assembly GCF_002910315.2). Lineage (NCBI taxonomy): Eukaryota > Metazoa > Chordata > Actinopteri > Salmoniformes > Salmonidae > Salvelinus > Salvelinus sp. IW2-2015. The sequence goes on along the minus strand of NW_019942896.1, from coordinate 125,849 downwards.
GTTCTGTCTAACGTCTAACAGCTGACTTCTATGCAGGTTGACCTTTATTGTTATGAGTCTTGCCCTGGAGACAGAAGTTAACGATTTCTGCAAGATAGGCCAACTGCAAAGGCAAAATTGGCTATATTGTAAAAATGTGTGGAAACAGAAATGTGCTTTTTGGTCTTATTTTGAGTTTAGATTGTGTTATTGTGTGGCTGTTCCAGCTAGTGACCACTCTGCAGAGCTGCCTCCATGGCAAGATTCATGACAATAAATAGAAGGGTTTCAGTCTGGAGAATAAAGAGACGGATCTCTGTTAGAGCTGGGAGATGGTAAAACGAGAAGTCAACCTAGGGAATGGGAAAAAGGAGAGACATGTTGTGTTAACGGTGTTCAGATTGGCCTACAGTAACTATCTGTTTCTAATCAGGTCAATCCCATTGAGGTCATCTGAGTTGAACATGTGTAGATCAGTTATAGATCTGCGTGTCCATGTTCCTCTGTGGATGGAACGATGTTGTGTTGTCTCCCTTGTCCTTGTAACAATGGCTGCTATGCTGGGCTGGGATGCATAGCACTGGAAATAGCAGCAGGGCCATGACTTCCACCCCCTCAGAGAGCTGAAAGGTATGTGCTGCTAATCCTACTGACCTTCACTGCACTGAGGAGAGAGAGGGGGAGAGAGGGCGGAGGGAGACAGAAAGAGAGGGACGAGAGAGAAATAGCGTGGTGAGTGTCTTTTCTGGGTGCCAAACTGATCTGGCAGAGGTTAAAACTCCCCCCCCCCGCCAGCGGAAACTGATTTAGCCTACATAAGGTCATGGCTTCTGAACTACAGTACTTCACAATCAGCCCCACAGTCAGGTTCACTGTAAAGGTGCAGTCAAAGGTATAACCTCTGYTCTCTACAGTCATACAACAAAGAAAGTTCAGCTAAGAGTCATCCATAGAATCATTGAATATAGTATTATTTTTATAAGAAAAATACTCTACTTTGCTATTGTTCTATTGTTCTTTGACATTGTTAATGAAAATGTCCTACTACATCACAAGTACAGGAAGAGGTACTGCATGTCAGTGTGTACTGTACTCTGGCAGATAAAAATGACTGTGATCAGAGCCATAGAGAATGTCTTTAGAGTACATAGAGAGAGGTTTACATACAGTATTCCCTGTTTTTTTAACATTCTAAATGTTTTCATTTATCCTTCTTCCTCACTCCTCGTTCATCCTCACAGAGACACATTCATATTTAGTATGACTGGTGACGTGGAGAGAACATAGAGAGAGAGCACTGCTCTGGGTCAGTTTAACTCCTCTTTGATCGTCCCTGTGGTTCCAGAGTGTTGATGAGAACCAGAGGGAGACATAGCAGTTTGTCAGAGACACATCGACCACAGCCAAATAGTGATAAGCAGGAGCCAGAGTGAGACACAGTGGATGACTGTTGACATTAACACGGCAYTCCAAAACCAAACTGGTGTTTGTTACAATTAAATCAGCTTGTTTTGGTCACTTGTTTAAAAGGTCCAATGCAAGCAGACGTTTTTTAATACAATATGAAATAATTTCTGGGTAAAAATGAAGTACCTTACTGTGATTATTTTCAATTAAAATTGTAAAATGTAAAAAATATATATATTTCTCATTTCGGATTCCTTTCTCTACAAGTTGAACGAGTGGATTTCCCATGCAATTTTTTTTGCTAGAACTGTCTGGGAGTGGTCTGAGTGAGGGACCTTATTGGAGGAGTCTAATGGGAGGGATATGYAGCCTGAAAACTAGCTATTATTGGAGGAGAGGTTTTGAACTCTCTTTTTTATTGGTCTACTAACTTATACTGCCTGGTGATGTCGCCAGGCAGGGCAAAACTCCACCCATTCAAATCGAGCTGAAATGTCATGCAGTCTTTTCGAAACAGCTCTTACACTAAAAGGATATTATCATAATTTTCACAGTATTTTTCTAACCTCATATTGTGGAAATATATATAAATCACAGGAAAATCACATTTTGACTGCACTGCCCCTTTAATGATTGTGTTTGAATCCAGATACACTACATTACCAAAGGTATGTGGACACCTTCTCGTCGAACATCTCATTCCAAAATCATGGGCATTAAAAACGTCTTAAGGATCGGTGTCCCGCTAGCTGGACAACTTCAGGTGAAGCTGGAGGGCGCACAATTCAAATAAATAATCATAAATATTATGGACTTTAAACATTTAGGTAAATATAAGTGTCTTATATTGGCTGAAAGCTTAAATTCGTGTTAATCTAACTGCACTGTCCAATTTGCAGTAGCTATTACAGCRAAACATGCCATGTGATTGTTTGAGGACGGCGCCCCACATCAAAATATTTTTCCACCGGCACAGGTTTCATACATTCACATATAACAATTAAATATTCACTTACTTTTTGAAAATCTTCCTCTGATTTGTCATCCAAAGGGTCCCAGCAGTGTCGTTTTGTTAGATACAATCCTTCTTTATATCCCAAAAAGTGAGTTTAGTTGGTGCCATCGATTCGAGTAATCCACTCGTTCAACTTGCAGTGAAAGGAATCCGAAAATCTACCCCTAATCAAAATGTGTTTCTATTTACTCCTCAGATACCTTAAAATGCAATCAAACTATAATATTTATTTCGGAAAGAAGTATGTTCAATAGGAAACCGATTTTAGCAGGTGCGTAATGTCTTCATGGCGCAGGCAAACACAAATTTCCAAGTGTGTCCTACTAGGAAGTTAAGAAAAAAGGGGCCTAGCCCTAAGAAGTTTTTTATTTAATTAACCTCTACCGAACCCCCCTCCCGGATCCGGGATCCTCCTCATCAGAAACGCTGACTAGCATAGCCTAGTCTAGCGCCACAGGGAATATCATATAATATAATTTCATGAAATCACAAGTCCAATACAGCAAATGAAAGATAAACATATTGTGAATCCAGCCAACATGTCCGATTTTTTAAATGTTTTACAGCGAAAACACAACATATATTTATGTTAGCTCACCACCATATCCAAAAAAACACAGCCATTTTTTCACAGCAAAGATAGCTTTCACAAAACCCATAAATAGAGATAAAAATAATCACTAACCTTTGAACAACTTCATCAGATGACAGTCTTATAACCTCATGTTATAAAATACATTTATGTTTTGTTTGAAAATGTGCATATTTATAGCTACAAATCCTGGTTTTACATTGTGAACATGTCGCCAAAATGCTCCAAATTGTCCGGAGAAATTTTAGAGAGTCACGTAATCTAACAGAAAAACTCATCATAAACTTTGCTGAAAAATACATGTTGGACATATAATTAAAGATACACTGGTTCTTAATGCAACCGCTGTGTTAGATTTAAAAAAATAACTTTAGTAAAAAGCACAGCATACAATAATCTGAGACAGCACTCAGCCATTCTCCGCCATGTTGGAGTCAACATATTCAACAAAAATACGAAATAACATCATAAATATTCTCTTACCTTTGATGAACTTTCATCAGAATGCAGTGCCAGGAAYCCTTGTTCCACAATAAATCGTTGTTTTGTTTTAGAATGTCCATTTCTTCTGTCGAATTAGCAACTTTGGCTAGCATAGCGGAGCTCACGTGTCCATGAAAGTTTGACGCATGGAATGAAAAATTAAAAAAGTGATAATAAAAGTCGAATAAACTGGTCAAACTCAGTTGAGAATCCATCTTTAGGATGTTTTTCTCGTATGTATCCAATAACGTCCCAGACGGAGCATTTCTTCGTGTCTACCTAAGGCATTGCAGACAACGATATGGTGCACCCAGGTGCGCAGCAAAATACTGCCAATATGGCTGACCTGTCACTCCAAAAGCTCTCATTCGGTCCCACATCAGGCTAGACACCTCATTCAACGTTCGACTGCCTGTTGACATCTAGTGGAAGGCGTATGAAGTGCATACATATCCATAAATACAAGCAATTGAATAGGCGAAGGCCCCCCCTTTGCTGCTACCTCCACTCCAGCCTCCACTCTTCTGGGAAGGCTTTCCACTAGATGTTGGAACATTGCTGCGGGACTTGCTTCCATTCAGCCACAAGAGCATTAGTGAGGTCAAGCACTAATGTTGGGCGATTAGGCCTGGCTCGCAGTCGGCGTTCCAATTCATCCCAAAGGTGCTCGATGGGTTKAGGTCAGGGCTCTGTCCAGGCCAGTCAAGTTCTTCCACACCGATCTCAACAAACCATTTCTGAATGGACCTTGCTTTGTGCACAGGGGCATTGTCAGGCTGAAACAGGAAAGGGCCTTCCCCAAACTGTTGCCACAAAGTTGGAAGCACAGAATTGTCTAGAATAGCATTGTATGCTGTAGCGTTAATATTTCCCTTCACTGGAACTAAGGGGGGTAGCCCGAACCATGTAAAACCGTCCCAGACCATTATTCCTCCTCCACTATGCACTATGCATTCGGGCAGGTAGCATTCTCCTGGCATCCGCCCAAACCCAGATCCTCCCGTCAGACTGCCAAATGGTGAAGCGTGATTCATCACTCCAGAGAACACGTTTCCACTGCTCCAGAGTCCAATGGGGTCGAGCTTTACACCACTCCAGCCGACGCTTGGCATTGAGCATGATCTTAGGCACATGTGCAGCTGCTCGGCCATGTAAACCCAATTCATGAAGCTCCCGGTGAACAGTTGTGCTGACGTTGCTTCCAAAGGCAGTTTGGAACTTGGTAGTTTGTGTTTCAACAGAGGACAGGCAATTTTTACACGCTTTAGCACTCGGCGGTCCCGTTCTGTGAGATTGTGTGGCTGAGCCGTTGTTGCTCCTAGACGTTTCTACTTCACAATAACAGCACTTACAGTTGACTGGGGAAGCTGTAGCAGGGCAGAAATGCTATGAACTGACTTGTAGGAAAGGTGGCATCTTATGACGGTGCTACGTTAAAAGTCACTGAGCTCTTCAGTAAGGCCATTCTACTGTCAATGTTTGTCTATGGAGATTTCATGGCTGTGTGCTCAACAAACTAACATGGTCCAAGCACACCAAGACAGTCATGAAGAGGGCATGACAAAACCTATTCCCCCTCAGGAGACTGAAAAGATTTGGCATGGGTCCTTAGATCCTCAAAAGTTTTTACAGCTGCACCATCGAGAGCATCCTGACGGGTTTCATCACTGCCTGGTATGGCAACTGCTCGGCCTCCGTCCACAAGGCACTACAGAGGGTAGTGCGTACGGCCCAGTAAATCACCAGGGCCAAGCTTCCTGCCATCCAGGACCTCTATACCAGGCGGTGTCAGAGGAAGGCCCTAGAAATTGTCAAAGACTCAAGCCACCCTAGTCATAGACTGTTCTCTCTGCTACCGCACGGCAAGCGGTACTGGAGCGCCAAGTCTAGGTCCAAGAGGCTTCTAAACAGCTTCTACCCTCAAGGCATAAGACTCTTGAACAGCTAATCAAATGGCTACCCAGACTATTTTCACCCCCCGATACGCTGCTGCTGCCCTCTGTTATTATCTATGCATAGCCACTTAAATGACCCTACCTTCATGTACATAATTACCTCAATTACCTCGACACCAGTGCCCCCACACATTGACACATTGACTCTGTACCGCTAGCCCTTGTAAAAAGCCACGCTATTGTTATTTACTGCTACTCTTTAATTCATTGTTTTTCKTATATCTTACTTTTTTTAGGTATTTTCTTAAAACTGCATTATTGGTTAAGGGCTTGTAAGTAAGCATTTCACTGTAAGGTCTACCTACACCTGTTGTATTCGGCGCATGTGACAAATAATATTTGATTTGATTTGATTGTATACACCTGTCAGCAATGGGCATGGCAGAAATAGCCGAATCCACTAATTTGATGGGGTGTCCACATTCTTTTGTATATACAGTGTGTTGGGTTCTGAGAATATGAAATATACTTATTCATGTCACTGAGGGAGAGAGGGTAATGTATAACGTTTACATCATGTCAGGATATGTTATTGTTAGTCATCAGGGATCCTATGGGAGGGATCTTCTGGGAGGAGAAGAGACACAGTCTGGTACCAGGCACCATGACAACCGTGAGTTGGGCAGGGAAGCGATCACATGTGGCAGGCATTGATAAGGGGAGTGAGCTTTGGATTAGGCAACAAGGGGGTTGAGGTAAGGTCAGGTCACCTTAAGGGAGAAGGAATGGTTTATTACCCCATCACTTCGTCTTCCTGTCGAACCACAAAACATGTAAGGGTTGGAGAGAAGGTGGAGTGCATCTAAATTGGAGTATATATACTTGTGTTGGTGGAAACATGTTTAGTCTGATGCAGCTGTATTGATCCTCTAGGTAGAATAAACCTGGTTAAGCTTTCATAGTGTCCGTAGAGTTTTTTACTCTCAGAATTAGAACCTAACAAGTGTATCAATATACCTGTACAACTAAACAATACATGTATAGGCGTACACATAGGACAAAGTACTTTCCTCTCTCTCTCTCTCTCTCTCTCTCTCTCTCTCTCTCTCTCTCTCTCTCTCTCTCTCTCTCTTCTCTCTATCCTCTATCTCTCTCTCTCTCCTCTCTCTCTCTATGCTCTCGTCTCTCTCTTCTCTCTCTCTCTCTCTTCTGTCTCTCTCTCTCTCTCTCTCTCTCGCTCTCTCTCTCTCTCTCTCTCTCTCTCTCTCTTTTCTCTCTCTCTCTCTCTCTTCCTCTCTCCTCTCTATCTCTCTCTCTCTCTGTCTCTCTCTCTCTCTCTCTCTCTCTCTCTCTCTCCTCTCTCTCTCTCTCTGTGTGGTTTCTGTTTATCTGTACACAGATCCCTTTCCACTAACATGTTCTTCTTTGATATGGTTTAGAGTCAAGCTCCCTGCTGCGCTGGAGACCCTGTAAAGCAGTTGGTGCCAGATTGGCACGGTCTATTCCTCAGCCATCAGTAGGCAGGGGGACCAACACTGGGCCTAGCTATGGAGTTTCACTTCTCAAACGGCTGATTATCCAAGCCAGGCTGTTTACCTTGGAGTACAATCAATATCAGGGTGCCCTGTGAGGTTTCTATTAGAGGGGCGGTGCTGCTGTATGGCGGGCGGCGTTGCCCTGTGAAGTGGGCGATGGCTGTGTGGAACAGCGAGCGGGACTGCGAGGGCCAGATAAAAGATGAATTATAGATATCCTGCCCCAGGGCCCAGCGTTGAGCGTAGCGTGGAGGGAGAGGGGAGAGAGAGCGTGTGTGTTTGGAGGCTGATTCCTGGTTGATGAATCCCACAGGCGGTGCTTGGCTCTTAAAGGTGGGAATATATTAATARTGAAAGCAGATGAATGAAGGTATGTTTTTCTAAGGTAGAGGGAGAGATGCAGGAATGGTGGTGGTGCATCTTTGCATGCTGTGAATTATACAAGCAGTTAAAGAGTATGTGAAAGATGTGTCAGGGACAAGGATTTTCCCTGCTTAAACAGAATTATAATTAGGAGCGGTTCTAACATCAAATGCATTGGAATACCACAGAGAGTGATTCGCATTTAATTCCAACACTGTTAGATACGCTGACTGGGATTCTGGTGCTATACACAGAACACCTTGCTAAACATATCGTATACTCAGCAGTTAAATGACATGCATGCCAATTCTGACCATCTACTGAGGATACATTTTTCCCAAAATGTCATCCATCTCAAATTATGTTGGGCACTTTTTGCAGAAGCTATACGGTTTCAAGCCACACACCAAGAGTGTGATTCAGTGAAGTAGCCAACAGTAGAACAGCCAATCCAACATCAACATCCAGGACTTAGAACAGTCTCACCACAAACACTGGCACAATGTGAAATACAACCATYATCTAGTTCCCAAAATGTTTCATTATGGAATGCTCAGAATAACAGTGTGTTAACATTGTACCTCCCAATAAAATGCAAGTTAATTGAAAAAATTGAATGAGTTAAAAATATTATATTCTTTGGGTTTTGGTGCCCTGATCATAAACCCATTTACATTTTGAACTTTACTGTAAGACATTATTATGACTTTCAATGACTTTTATCACCAGGAACTGCACAGGGGGAAAGATGTCAGGGCACCACTCCGGTCCCAATCCAACGAGATTGATATACCCTGATGAAGGCATTCTACGAAAACATAGTTGATTTTTAACAATAAAATGTTTGTTAATATCTATTGTCCTACCAATAATTGCTCATATTTGAAAATCTTTTCATGTTCAGAAGGAGATTGTGTTTCAAAAAGAAGATCTGATTGAGAGTATTAAAACAAAGAGCAGAAGAGCAGTCAGTCTGGGAAACATCACGTCTCTCTCTCTCTCTCTCTGTCAGTCTGTCTGTCCAGGTCAGATGGATTCCAAACACTAGCTGAAGCCTTTTAGCTGGTGGAACTGCCAGAAACGGACCATTTGCTCTTTGGATGTCAATAACAACACTTGGCCCACTCTGCCTCCCCTTCTCTCCCCTCCCCTTCTCTCCCATCTCCATCCCTCCACCGGAGTCTCTCTCTCACTCTCTGCTTTCTTGGCTTGGCTTCCAAGGAGCTCTGGGTGCCCTGAAACACGCCTGCAGACGTGCAGATTCCACTCCCTATCAGGCAAAAACAAACACACTCCCATATCAAAACAACGTGCCCTCTCGCTTTGAACCAAAACACACACCTCCCKCTGTGCACTAAGCCTGGGAGCCAACACAGACAGTTGGCGGCTGGGACTAACTCCTTACATCATGGACAGAGTTCAGAGCTCAGCCTGCCTGCCTTCAAATCTGACTGCATTGTTGTTTCACAGACACTGATGGTCGACTGATGGAAGTAGAAACACTACATGACTTAGAGCATTCTAGAACATATTAGAGGCAGTCTAGGATCCTAAAGCCTACACGGCCCACTCAGACAAAATTACGATTTGGAAATCTCAATTTGAAATTGGGACTGGAATCTTACGTTATCCTTTTCCCGGGTATAAAGCTGACTTTATTTTGTTCTAATTCAATAAGATGCCATTTACCAAGATGGTCTGTCTGTCTTGTGGAAACATAGAGGAATAGGGTAGTATTTGTGTTATCAGGCTCTGTCAGTTATATCTTCTAGTGTGTTGAGCTATATTCAACTCTGTATTCATCTCTGCTGTATGCTCAGAGAGCTCTCTGTCAGACTGAAGCCGGTGTATTGAGAAGAGTGTGATTGTTGCTGTGCTGTCTAGTGTGTGTGTGTGTGTGTGTGTGTGTGTGTGTGTGTGTGTGTGGTGTGTGTGTGTGTGTGTGTGTGTGTGTGTGTGTGTGTGTGTGTGTGTGTGTGTGTGTGTGGTGTGTGTGTGTGTGTGTGTGTGTGTGTGTGTGTGTGTGTGTGTGTGGGTGTGTGTGTGTGTGTGTGTGTGTGTGTGTGTGTGTGTGTGTGAATGTGCAGGTGCATGCAGCAAGCTTGCGTGCATGCGTGTACGTGTGAGAGAGAGACTGGGAGATTTTCCAGTGTTAAGGAGCAGGCAGAGGCTGAACTCGACTTCAAAGGTGTGTCAGGGGATGCAGCGTTCAGCTCAGCTCGTTTGCCTAGACACCAGAGCAGAGCACTGTGGAAAGTACATTTCATGACCTCTCTCTCGCACTCTCGCGCTTTCTCTCTTCCCCATTCTCTCCCTATCTGTCTCTGTACTGTCTGTCTGTCTCTCCCTCCCTCTCCCCTGCCCTCTCCTCCTCTCTTTCATAACACACATACATACACATTCACACACCTCCTCCCTCCCTCTAAAGTCTTTCGATGGTGTGACACATATCACCAGGTTGCCAGCTGCCAACTGCACGCCAGCACTGCATCGCTGTCTTTCCTCCACCTGCTCCCTTGCTTGTTTACCCCCTGACACCCCACTATCTGTCTTTCACCTCTCCCTCTGCCCTTATTTCCCTCCTCCACTCTCCTCCACTCTGTCTCTCTCCTTCCCCCATCATGTCTTAACCCTGGAAGCACTCCTCAGTCTCAGAGGTGTGCTGTCAGAGAGCATGCTGCCCCCCTCTTCCACTCTCTCACTCTCTCTCCCCTCCCATTCTCTGCTCTCTCAGCCTTACACACACTAACGGGGAAACACAGCAAACTGTTGTTCTAGCAGAATTCCATATTGAAACATTCCAGGCACAGAATAATCAATTTTCTGCATTATTTTTGGGGGAACCGACGCTGTGAGACCAGGGGCGAAAATCTGATATCAACCTTGGAGGGGACAATTACATTACATTTTCTCAAGAGCAATTCCTGAGGGGACACCAAAAGTAGTGCTGTAACACATAGCCTACGTTGTAATATGTTAAATGTATATTGAGGAACCATAATTCCTACAACTGAATAATTGATAGGTACAGTAGTTAACTGAAGGGTTTAACCAACTTGTTCAAATGTTTAAATCATTATAATACTACTATTAATAATAGTTATAGCATTGCTCCTTACCAGTCCAGTATGTATGCAGGTATTCGTACTTACAACTAGCAATATCAAGAAAGGCCAGTAGGTAGCAATGGTACTGTACACTGTATGGGTGTAGTTTTCATAAATACAATGAACATGGTGTGATCTCATCTAAATAATCTCCATTGAGAACCATCACAAAGTTAGTCTCCGTATTGAATTGACCTTTTAATTTGACTTTTTCTGAATACATTTATATAGTCATTAAATGTGCCACTGGCCTGAGTCTACTACAATATCTTTACAAGAACAAAAAGCTTAAAATAAGTACAGTTCTAAAAGCAAAATAACTACTTCAATGAAAAACCCAAATAAATCAAACAAAATATCCTTCAGTCAGTGTCTCAACTCTTCAAACAGCAGCTATGGACAAGTATGTCGCACAAAGTATGCAATTTTAAAAATAAAATAACATGAAATAAATAATTTGTAAGTGTACTGTCGTGTACTGTCATGTACTAAAAACTACTCTCCTCTAGGCTGCTTAGTACCCGCTCATACTGCCCTAGCACAGCTCTAATAGCAGTATTCCGCACAGTCCACCTTGTTGGACATAGGGGTTTCCGGGTGGGCAGATGTGTTTCTTTGGACGTGGCAATTGATTCAAACATGCTCTTAAACTTTCTTGACTGGCCATAGAGGACACCTAACTGATGGACCCAAGAAAGGGAATCCCGGATCAGTGGGGAGCTGAGCAGCCAGCCTGTGTAATCAGATTTACACATGTTTGCTCCACAATGGACATAGAGGGCTAATGGCTGCTGCCTTCTCACAATTGCCTGTGCACCTGTGTATTTTCCTGCCATGTTTGAGGCACCATCGTAACTCTGCCACGTAAGCCAGACATGGGCAAATTGAGCCTCAACAACACTTCAGTTGCCACTTTCGCAATGCCCTCGCCTGTTGTCTCCGACACCCTGTATAGCCCAATAACTCCTCGTGAGGGACAAGGTCATGGTCAACATAATGCAAAAAGACACTCTCCTGTTCAGCACCAGAGCATCTTGAGTACCATCAACAATTAATAAAAAAATTACAATCGGAAGAGACCTAATCTCAGCTGCAATGCCTCGAATGATTGTATTGGCCATGATGTGTCAGAATTTCATTCTGTGCTTTGGGGCCTCTTGAAACGTCAACACTCTGTTGGCAAGAGTTTGCGGTTCAAAAATTGTGGGTGTGGCTGATATGGTTTTGTGCCATCACTGAGGTAACTGGACAATGCTGTGCCACTGTCCCTATACTGGTGCTGCTGGCAACAAGGGTGACACCTGGTCCTGCCGTGGCTGTGACATTGTTCTCTGAAGTCTCTCTCCCTGGCTCTTTCCCTTTCACCACCCTCACAGACTCAGTCTGTCTCCTAGAAAAGAAATAAGGTGTTTGCCGTACTCCTAACTACCGGTACCCAAAACTACACAATTAATCAAACAGCAATACCATTGCCATAAACAAATCTTAGTTTAGTCATCAGTTTAAGTTGAGAGCGGGGGTATCCATGGCATTTTCCAATTATGTCCCTATTTTACAAGTAAAAAAAATTGAGAACCTTTCATAATGTTGCCAAACAAAGACTCAACAAACTTACCTGAGACTCCCTGTCTCTGCCAGTCTGTCCCTGCCTATCTGTCCCCAGCTCTGCTGTCTGTGTGCCATCTGTTGCCTGCTCTGCCTAATGACATCATTGTGAAACATTCCATTAGCATTTCACTTCTTTCTTATGAACATTTTATCAACTCGTCTTTGAGATATTAGGCTACTAGAGTTCTAACTTTGCGTTTTGGTGTACTGAAAAATACTCTGATGTCCGTCTTTTTACTTTTTTTCTGCCATTTTTCTACCTGGCTGGCTGGCCGTCTGCTGCACACACACACATTTACACAACATATGCTACAACCTTTTCTAATTTTAATATAGTTTGTTTCATATTGGCTGGCTTCCAACAATAGCTGAATTTGTAAAGCTAGCGAGCACCAATTCCGTTTCTGTGGTGTTTGCTATAATCTTAAAAAAAAAAAAGGTGAAACAAAATAAATGTAAAAAAGTTCACTAGCGACAATTTAGCTTTTGCAACGAGACCATTAATATATTTAAGACAATGGTATAAGAGAGTGTAGTTCTGTTCAGTTTGGACTTCAGTTTATAGCTAACCTTATCACAGGGACTTTGAAGCACTAAAGCTGCATGCTGATCTTGGAATAATTGACGATAGCAAAGATTCCATCTTTGACGACGCCACATTAATGGAATAGGTACTAGCTAGCTTGCTAGTTAATGTTTGCTTTAGTTTGCGCGCTAGCTCTGCAAATTCAGCTAGTGTGTGAACCCTGCCAACATAAAAATGTAAACATTGCTATGGCGCGATTGACTGGATTAACCTCACGTCAGTTACGTACATGTGCCTTTCGGACAGTAGATACGAACCCTCTATTACCTTGCCAGCTAAAGAACTGGCAGTGGATCAAACCATTGTGAGGCAAAGGGCGGGGTGGTCGCAATCTTTTGAAACTTAAAAAGGCGCTATTAAGTGTCTATAATCAGCACAACTGCTTTCATTGCGTATTATTAATATTATTGAAATTACATAGTTATGTTTACAGTGATAGATTGGGGGGGACAAATCATATTTTTCCCAGGATGGGGGGGTCGTGTCCCCCCCGTCCCCCCCGGGATTTCCGCCTATGTGTGAGACGGCTCTCAGTGCAAGATATTGTCTTTGGACCGCAATATTTTTCTTTGGCCTCTTTGGCTAACTCTTTGTGTGTGGTGTGAAACGCTGCTGAGGGATCAATGGTGTGTTTCTGACCACTATGGAAACCTGTGTGTTCATGGCCACACAATAAGCAGTTAGGCATCTATTACCATTAATCATGGTAATGACCACATTGAACATGACCACACATTGAACAGTTAGGAATCTATGACCGTATGGTGCTTTAGATGTGGTACAACGTGTGGTTAATGTGTAGGTGTACAGTATTAGTAGACAGCAGACTGTATGGTCGGCGCCATTGGGGCAGAGAGTTTGGTTCATGTGTAGTTTGGAACCGTATAGAAGTCTGTATACTTGCTATGTTGTTTTATTGTGAACCTTTCACTGAAAACTGATATCATGTTGAACATATTATAGACATTACTTTCATATTAAATACACATCGAGTCCATTGGAGAGAGAGGAAGGTTTGTTTGTCTGCTTTGATGGCTCAGTTTTGTCTTTCATATCTTAAGCACTTTAAACACCAGCCCAACACTTAACAACAATAATCAACATCACATGTTTGTACTCAAGACAAAAGAAAAGAACGTATACATACTGTAAAATGAAGGAACAATCACCCTGTCTTAATCATACAAGTCTGGACCCTGAGTTTTGTTCCTGCACATTGGTGAAAAAAACATTTACAAAGCATTTATTTAAAAATGTAAAGTTTATAAATACAGTAATGGATCATTGATTGTGTTGATTATTGCTGAAGTATAGATTTAAATTGTGTTTAAAGCCTGAAGACGTGAAGTTGAGATGGGAACAGCTGGCGTGGAACCTCCAGAACATCTGTCCTGCTTCCTGTTGACATGACATCACACCTTCCAACCATGTGTAACATTGTAACACTGAATCCCTCCACCTCCCAGTTACATTAGGATTAGACTACAGCCGTGTATGAGGTGAAGGTTGCAACACGAACAAGCAACGTGCATCTGTCAACCTCCCTCCCTCTCTTCCTCCTTTTCTCTCTCTCTCCTTTTCTCCCTGACTATCTTTTGTCTCTCTTTTTCTTTCTCCTTCTCTTTCACTCTCTCTCTCTCTATATCTTACAAATTCCAATGTGTACAATATGTTACAAATTTGTAAGTGCTTAAGATCCCGTTCAATCTCTTTAATGTGAAAATCCAACCTCATACTAGAGCAGATATAGGACAGCTTGTCAAGGCATAAAGATGGCAAGGAGAGGAGAATATGATNATGTGAAAATCCAACCTCATACTAGAGCAGATATAGGACAGCTTGTCAAGGCATAAAGATGGCAAGGAGAGGAGAATATGATATGATACACTCTAACCCTGTAACCCCAGAAGAGCTAGCTAGTCCCTGAATGAGCTCAAGTATCTTTTTTTAACTTAATGACCCTCCGTACACTGTAGAATTTATTGGATGATCCTATACAGGAGGGCTTGGATGAGAGTTGGATGCCGGATATGCCAGGCTGCAACTTCATGTTCTGATGAGCATTGACCAGAAGACTGAATAGAGAACGATCAGAGAGAGAGACGCAGAGCACTCCCACCTACCCTCCGAAACCCCACCAGGGGGCCATGTGCTCTCTCTGGGCCTGACCCGGGAGGCAGCGAATGTTGTACATTCATCCCCCAAAACAGTGAAACAACGGAACATGGCTGGTTAGTGTCTTTTTTTCACTCTTCCGTGTCYTCGGGGGCCAATGGCTGCCGGGCCGGCTCGATCAAAACGGTGTTTGGCTCAAACAGTGTTTGGAGAAGCTGGGCCACTTCTGCCATGCTGACTGAAACAAAGAAAAACAGAAACAAACGTAAGAGAGAGAGGAGAGGAACGCAAATATCCTGGAGGAATGTATGCTGCTCTGTTCTGGAGCTCTGGAGCACTGAAGCATGATAGAATGTGTCAACAAAGATCTGGTATCAGGGCACAGCACAGGGACCATGTTGACTTTGGTCCTAGCTCTCAACCCCTGCCCAGCAAGCACTGTCTCTGGGCACAAGCCATCTGTACCGGGGCTGGATGGATAGAGTGATGCACAGTGATTCTACAGTTGAAGTCGGAAGTTTACATACACCTTAGCCAAATACATTTAAACTCAGTTTTTCACAAATCATAAAATTTTATCTGAGTAAAGATTCCCTGTTTTAKGTCAGTTAAGATCACCACTTTATTTTAAGAATGTGAAATGTCAGAATAATAATAGAGAGAATGATTTATTTCAGCTTTCATTTCTTTCATCACATTCCCAGTGGGTCAGAAGTTTACATACACTCAATTAGTATTTGGTAGCATTGCCTTAAAATTGTTTAAACAGCTCCGTTTTTACCAAGTTCATTCTCCTGCGCCTGACTTCCCTGCCACCAGCCCACACCGCATTACATAATGCCAATTGTATGTGTTTGCCTCTCAATGGAGTTTGGTAATATGACTTAAAGAGATCCTTGTCTGACCTTGTTAAATAAAAGAACAGAGTAAGCTCTGGGTTTCTTATCTTACTGACATGCCATCTTTCAACCTCAGACTGTATAGCGAGAGGATAGTACTATACAGTACATGGTTAAGTCTTGTTTTGAATCAATGTGGAATGCTGACTCTGGATGGAATGATGCTGTCTGGATTCTGAGTCTAAATAACCTGAAAATAGGGACCACTGCATTATTTAAAGATGTGTTATAAAGGTTTTGTATAATCACAGCCTGTAGTTTTGAAAGTAGTGCTCATGAGTCCCTGAAGATTTCGCCCAAATATGTACACGTAATCCATTTTCGTTTTTATCTGCAATTCAGTCAAATGATATCTTACAAATTCCAATTTGTAGAACATGTTACAAATGTGTAAGTGTTAAGATCCCTTTCAATCTCTTTAATGTGAAAATCCAACCTCATACTAGAGCAGATATAGGACAGCTTGTCAAGGCATAAAGATGGCAAGGAGAGGAGAAATATGATATGATACACTCTATAACCCTGTAACCCCAGAAGAGCTAGCTAGTCCCTGAATGAGCTAACGTAAAAAAGGTTTTACCTAATGACCCTCCGTCACTGTAGAGTTTATTGGATGATGGATGCAGGAAGCAGGATGCCTAAAGATATTAAAATATATAAGTCAAGGAGATGTTTTTAGTCATTAAAATGTTTCCAAGATATCAATAATCCTATATAAATTTTTCCCTTCCCTTTACAAACAAACATCTTCTGTTATAATGTAAAAGGAAAACTAGCCTGGAACCTGATCAACTCCTGTAAGTGTTCTCAATTATGGTAAAGGGGATCCTGTTACATTAGTGTGGGGGGGGGGGGGGGGTGGGGGGGGGGGGGGGGGTAGAAGCCCTCCTATTGGTCACAGAGAAAATATTTTAGCTTTTTTTAAAGCTAATTTCCTGCAATTCTACACATTTTGCCCTCGGGCAGAGAAATCATTTTATAGTTTTAAAGCTAGGTTCCTGCAATTCTACAAATTTTGCCATGGGGCTGGGAGAAAATTTTAATTTTTATGCAAATTTCCTGCAATTCTTTACATTTTGCCAATGTTCTTATGCTATCTGAATGACTCAAACATTATAACAAAATCATGCCATGACCTTTTTGGAATTTTTTATTATGGTCATTGCTAGTTCTCAAAGATGATCTTATATAAAATAAAATTAAAATAAATATATATATATATATATATATATATTTCTTTTTTAATTATCTTGTCTACATACTTTATATCTGGTTTTAGTCTTTTAAGTTTACACTGAAAAGTTTTTCCATCCCTAATTATTTTGTGTTTTTTTATAATTAAAAACTCACATGTATCATAGTTTTTGGAGTGGCGGCAATGATTTAGCAGCTGTGGCCCGCCGCTGCAAAATTAATGTAGGGGAAACACTGGGGATTTAATGCGTACAGTATGCATTAGCTGTCATACAATCCAAAGAACTGCATTGCTTTAGTTATGGATAGGCATACTGAAGTGTACATAAGACTAGCAGCATTAAACTGTATGGATTGGATCACTGTGAATGCTCATTGGGAATTGTATACATACACCTTTCAGCCAAGGACATGGAAAGGGGGATACCTAGTCAGTTGTACAAGCCATCCACCTTTAAGTAAACAGCCAAAATACCCCAAAAACGAATGTGACATTGACTTGGTTGTGTTTAGAAAATGGGGCCCACAGTAAATGAGCCAAATGTATGAGATGCTTGGGTTTGTTACATCCCCTAATCCTGTAGGCTGTTTTGCCATTGGGAATCAGCAGCAAGTTCCTCAGTCATAAGCTTCCCTGTGAATCTGATCCTCTATGTGACTCTCCTCCCTGTTGTTTGGGGCTGAAACATAACCTCTCAGACCCCAGAAAGACAACCAGAGGCATTCTCATAATGTTCTGACACACAGCTGGACTCCTCCAGGGCTGGAAGTGGAACTCTAGAACATGCAGGACGCCAACCAGTCCAACCTGGGTTCAAATGGTATTCGTTTATTTGAAATAGTTCAGCTGTGCTTGACCGAGTTCATCTGGTGCAATGGAACTAATGGAATAGTCCCAAAAGTGCAAACCACATTGTCCATTTGGAACTTCAAACACTATTTGAACCTAGCAGTTGTGGCTGGCTAGAACTGGACCCAACAGTACTCAAACCCTCCTCCCTCCCCAGCTCCAGCTCTCCAACTCTCTAATCCCGTATAAAGATAGTGAAGTCATGATTTTACTCCCCAGAGAACAACCTCAACCGGACCTTGTCTCTCCCCTAATGGCCAACACATGTGCTGCACTAAGCCCCAACCAACGCTATATAAAATACAGACTTACATATCTGCCAATAGGCAGGAATATCCTGTTGTTTGTGTAATCTACACATGTTTGTATTTGGGATATTGCATTTGGCTTTAGGAGAATGTGGAAAATATTTTCTAGGTCTCGCCCTCTCAGGGAATGGCCCATTCAGAATGTAAAATTCCTTAGCGAATGAAATGTAGTGTTTATTTGAGGCAGAAGAATAGTCCTGGTGTCAGTTTTCAGAGCTAGAGTCCTCTGTGGCTTGGGATAGACAAGCTAGCTCAAATGATTGAGGATATGGGCACACAGAAAGATTGGTCTAAATTACATGCCAAAGTTACCATATCTTAAGCTCAAGCCAAATTGGCTAGTGACATTATCCTGTGGGGTTTTGTGCTATTTAGAATATGCTTCTTGTGGGATCACATCCTTGAATTATTTGGGAGTACCACATTTAAGAAATTCCATCATTATCTTACAGTATACAAAGAGTACAACTGATGTAGCCATGGTCACAAGCTTCATGCAGTCATGCAGGCAMAAGTTTATTTTTACTTACCGCTCGCTAACTCTGTTTCTAGGTCAATTTGGTCAAATTGCCCAGGGGTGGTGGTTRGGCTGGTTGTCTGTTTCTGATATTGACCTGTTGTCTAGTGGGACACACTTATCAGTTMTTTACTGAGATGTTGAGGGGAACAGCAACAGGTTATGCAGGTCCCTGGTGAACCAATCATTTATCTTTTCTTCTCAGCCAAGCCAGAATGATTGTTCTTCTTTTCATTGTTATTTGGTGGTTTAACAGAGAGGRGGGAGTTAGGCCCTAAAGACTTGGATTTTAATAGATACCTTACAGCATAATCGTAACTTGAAAGATACCACCCCGCTGGTTTGGGTAAACATCTTCAGAATTCAAAATGTCTGCGGGGAGAAAAGGGTCTGGTGAGCGGATAGTGGTGGTAAATGATCGATTACAACATTATAGCATGGTGGAGAAACTAACGAGGGAGGAGATGAGAGCATACTTACAGCACACACACACACACACACACAAACACACACACACACACACACGCACACACACACACGCACACACACACACAACAAACACACACACACACGCACACACACACGATGAGATGAGAGCATGTTCAAAACACAGCAGTATAATCAAAGCAGTACTGTACAGAGAGAACGGTCAGCATGCATTGTGTTGGGAACAGGACCGGTGTGGAAATAATGACACTGGCCTGGACAGGACAGGAGCGTATAGTATGGTGAACTGCAGAGGGAAACTGAAATTAAATGAAATTAAATGAAGAAGAGGTTTTCCCCCTGGAAATACAATTATATACCTGTTATAGTAATTCAATGTGTACTCCCTCAGGGCAGGGTTGTGGCCAAAACATAAAATAGAAGACATGCACATAGGGCTTTTCCACTCCGGTGCTGGTGTCACTCCAGCCTTTTATTGGGTGCAGTAATTAAATGTGGTTGGAACGGACACAGTCAGAAGACTGAAACCTCCCCAGTTCTCTCCATATGTAAAACCTATTTCCATATGTCTGCTCTGTCCTATGGGTAGAATCACACCTACTCTCTTTCTCCCTCTCTCACCAAATCGGTAAATTACTGCAGTTGAATTGGCTACAATGGGAAATCATAGTAGTCACCAACCACAGTTGGGTCACCTGCTACTGTTTTCCCTTCCACTGGCATACTGTCAACTTTTTTTCTCTTTCTAATGGTTGATGGTCAAAGCAAGACTGTGAAAACAGCCTGGACAACCCCTCCCTCTCACTCTCCATCAATCTCTCTCTCCCTGCAGCCACTCCTGTGTTGTATTGGCTGTGTGCTTAATTAAGGTCATTGTCCTGTTGGAAGGTAAACCATCGCCCCAGTCTGAAGTCCTGAGCGCTCTGGAGCAAGTTTTCATCAAGGATCTCACTGTACTTTGCTCTGTTCATCTTTCCCTCAATCTTGACTAGTCTCCCAGTCCCTGCCGCTGAAAAACATCCCCACAGCATGATGCTGCCACCACCATGCTTCACCGTAGGGATGGTGCCAGGTTTCCTCTAGACATGAAGCTTGGCATTCAGGCCAAATAGTTCAATCAAGGTTTCATCAGACCAGAGAATCTTGTTTCTCATGGTCTGTCATGTGCCTTTTACTGAGGAGTTGCTTCCGTCTGGCCACTCTACCATAAAGGCCTGATTGGTGGAGTGCTGCAGAGATGGTTGTCCTTCTGGAAGGTTCTCCCATCTCCACAGAGGAACTCTGGAGCTCTGTCAGAGTGACCATTGGGTACCTGGTCACCTCCCTGACAAAGGCCCTTCTCCCCCGATTTCTCACTTCAATGCTGCAGAAATGTTTTGTTACCCTTCCCCAAATCTGTGTCTCGGCACAATCCTGTCTCGGAGCTCTACGGACAATTCCTTCAACCTCATGGCTTGGTTTTTGCTCTGACATGCACTGTCAATTGTGGGACCTTATATGGACAGGTGTGTGCCTTTCCAAATCATGTCCAATCAATTGAATTTGCCACAGGTGGACTCCAATCAAGTTGTAGAAACTTCTCAAGGATGGTCAATGGAAACAGGATGCCACATGAGCTCAATTTTGAGTCTCATATCAAAAGGTCTGACTAAAGTCCACAAAAACACTACATTGAATACTACAGTAAACTCAGGAAAAACACTACARTGAATTCTATAGTATTTATACCATAGCATGCTATAGTATTTTTTTCATGTGGAGGAAAGGATTCTGGCTGGATCTGTCTCTGTCCTCATTAGTACTGAGCTGAGCTGCTCCTCCTGACACACACACGCATACATACAAACACACAAACACTCACACACTTTTACACACACAAACACTCTCTGAGTCTGACTGCTGACAGTTTGAAGATATTGATAGGAGCAGAGGCCTGTGAGATGTGAAATCCCCTGAGTAACGGAGAATGCAGCCGAATGGTTGTAATTGGGCCCTGAGTATCAATCTGCTGACAAATACCTCACAGTTTTCACCTCTAATGTTCTCCACCATTGCTATGGTAATGTTAAGGCATCTCTGCATGCTGATGAGATGAGATGCTGCATGTTTACAGCTCAGTTCCTGCCCTTAGTTTGTCTCTGTCACAACCAAGGAAAAACACATAAACAAACACACACACACATAGCTGTTTTCTAATAACAGAGAGATCAGTGAGCCTCTGACAAACACACATTAKTATTCCTTGAATATATTTTTATTCCATACAGTGTTTGGTTGAAAGAAGTCAACAGGGTTTATTGTTAGTGTCAATAGTGAAAATGATATTGTTGTATGTTATTTCACGATCACTATGCTTCAAAGTAAGTTACACTGCCAGTGCCAAATGCATTCACCTCATTGAAAGGTTTGTACCACAGAACTAACAGAACATAGTGAAACTTTAAACTATTCAAGGAGAGTTTCACAGAATAATATCTTTGCTTTTCAACGGTGTCTGTGAATATTGCCAGACAATATACATACTTGCCTTTCAATGGTGTGTCTGCCCACATGAAAAAATACAACAGTTTAATATTGAATACTACAGTGCTTACTACAGAATTMTGTAGTAAATTGTAGTATACTGTACAATACTATACTAAACACTGTAGTATCCCTCTGACGTGTAGTACTTACTATAGAATGTTGTAGTATACGGTAAACATACGGTAAACACTAAATTCCACAAAAACACTACACTTTTTTAACTATAGTAAATACTACAGTATTTTCTTTTTATGTACCCTGCCCATTCCTCTCCCCATATCCTAATTTGTGCCACCCACAAGTGAGAACCATACATGCCAAGTATAGACCATATTGTGTTCCCTACAGGTTATAGGAAAGTAGTCCAGTAGGAGAAATACTCCACTTCTATATCAAAGATAGTAAAACAAAAACACTATAGTAAATACTACAGTTATGTCCGCAAAATCACTACAGTAAATTCTCCAGTATAGTACAGTCTGCAATAACACTACAGTAATACTACACTATACTACAGTCTGCAATAGCACTATAGTAAATACTACAGTATACTCCAGTCTGCAAAATCACTACAGTAAATGCTACAGTACACTCCAGTTTGCAATAACACTACAGTAAATACTACAGTACACTCCAGTTTGCAATAACACTACAGTAAATACTACAGTACACTCCAGTTTGCAATAACACTACAGTAAATACTACAGTATAGGCTACTACAATCCACAAAAACACTATATTCATTACGGTAGTATATAATATAGTTTTATTTTCCTTCAGGATTTATATTATAGTTTAACGGTCAGTGCGGTTTAAGATGAGGGAGGACGATTTTCTTTCATGAGCATGCCCTTATTTGTATTACAGCATATTGGATGACTCTCATTCATATTCCATTCACCCAGTTCAATGTAACAGTGATAGGTTTAGGCTACTACATGACACTAACTTTTTTGTATCATGTAGTTTCTATTGGACAAATTCAGGTATGTTTATCCCCGTTTTGTTCCGTTTGCTTCCATTTAATAAACGTTTTTCAACAGAATCGGTGGAATGAATACACCCTTGATCACGCGTAAACACAGTTCACTTTCATAGCAGTCACTTTATATTCCTTGTCGCATCTCTGCACTCTCATCCTCTCACCTCTTCCCTTCGCTTGTGGACTTCAATGCACAACACATCAGCTGTATGTGACCAGGCAAACAATGTCGTGCTCAGCATAGCTAATGGAACTAACGCATTAGTAAACCTGCTACAATCATGCAGTAACGTTACAGTGTAAAGTCAGTAAGCAGTTACACCGRCGGGCCCTGGTGGCAATACATTTGTAATGCCAAAAGCTTACCTTGACATGGAAGAGTTCCAGTGTTGTGTTGGAAAGTCATAGCCAGCTAGTTAACATAGCATCCCTCTGTTTGAGCAGGGTATTTCAGTAGGCTAAACTAGCTAGCTGCATTTGATAGCTAAGTAAGTGAAACTGAAAAAAATTACGAAATCTCTCTCTTTATTTTTCTCTTGCTTCTGCTTCATTTTTGGAAGAAATTAATTTGTGGAAAACTGTTCAACTATTGTCTTTCTCTCTCTTTGAGTCAACTACTCACCACATTTTATACACTGCAGTGCTGCTAGCTGTAGCTTATTCTTTCAGTACTTGATAATTCTCTGGTCCTTTGATTGGGTGGACAATGTCAGTTCCTGCTGAAAGAGCTCTGATAGGCTGGAGTACGTCCTCCAAAAGTTGTCATAATTACTGTGTAAGTCTATGGAAGGGGGTGAGAACCATGAGCCTCCTAAGTTTTGTATTGAAGTCAGTGTACCCAGAGGAGGACGGAAGCTAGCTGTCCTCCGGCTACATCATGCTACCCTTCTTTGAAAAATAGTGTTTTAATCAATTATTTGGTGTCATGTGATAATATTTAGTATAGTTTTATCTAAAAAGGATAACTTTTTAAATGATTTGCAACTTTGGACTTCAGTCCAGAAAAACACTACAGTTAATACTACAGTAAGGTCCAAAAAAGTAGTTTTTCATGTGGGTGAGTCTTTCTATTGTGAGGAATAAAGTAGAGATGGGCCTTCTTTCTATTGTGAGGAATAAAGTAGAGATGGGCCTGATAGCCACCCATTGTTGTGTGCAGGTCTACCCATGGTGCATTAGGAGCTGATGTTACATAGGTGTTATGGTAAATAATGCCATATATCTCCATGGGGAGGACATGGTGCTGTCTACACCATTTTGTCTTCAATAAATTATGACATGATATGTTTACCGCAAAGACAAAGGCTTTGAGCCATTCCCATGGTGTAGGATGCCTTCGCCCTGAGGGCTATCTCACATAATATGTGTATGTATGTGGAGAGGATGAAATGCAGGTAGCCTATAGCGCTGGACAAGTGAGTGCAGAGTTAGATAGAGAAGAGGATAAATCAAACCAGGTTGACTTTCCTCTAGGGTCAAAGTGTTTTATTCTTGACAGGGTTCATCTGATTGAAATACCCTCCAGAGACTAAGGCCCTGATGGGTATGATGCATAGAGCCCATTACAGATCATAGTGGTTTTCACTTCTAGGTGTGGATAGAACAAGGTTAGGGAATATACCTCAGTAACAGAAAGTGAATAATGTCTGGAAACATGTTTTAAAGGATTGTAATGTGATTGATGGAGATACAAAGGGGATGAATTAGGATGAATAAATGGGCCTACTGTAAAACATGGATGTATTGTGGCAGTAAGTGGCAGTCTTGAAATGTGTATGGGTGAAACTAAACTGTGTAGGGCAAAKAATTGGTAATTGTGTAACAGAGAGGGGCATGTAAAATGCATCTCTTTTCTCTGGAAAGAGTGGTAACCTCCTAAGTCTGGCAGACTCTGTAGAAACCTCTAGAAAACAACCAGTAAGTACAATAAGGAATTGTGTTTTACAATGAAAAAGATTTACACTTCACATTTTATTTTGTTTTTTTATTTAACCTTTACTTAACTAGGCAAGTCAGTTAAGAACAAATTCTTATTTACAATGACGCCTACCCCGGCCAAACCCGGACGACGCTCGGCCAACTGTGCAACGCCCAATTGTGCGCCGCACATCAGTGGGTGTCAAACCAAACCAGGAGCCAGGGGATGGGGGACCAGGGCTCCCACCCACCCAGCCAGCCCAGGGTAAGAAAACACTCTAGTGTTACATGTGGAGGGCCAGGGCTCCCACCCAGCCAGCCAGCCCAGGGTAGGAAAACACTCTAGTGTTACATGTGGAGGGCCAGCTCCCACCCACCAGCCAGCCCAGGGTAAGAAAACACTCTAGTGTTACATGTGGAGGGCCAGGGCTCCCACCCAGCCAGCCACCCAGGTAGGAAAACACTTAGTGTACATGTGGAGCCAGGGCTCCCACCCAGCCAGCCAGCCCAGGGTAGGAAAAACACTCTAGTGTTACATGTGGAGGCCAGGGCTCCCACCCACCCAGCCAGCAGAGTAGGAAAAACACTCTAGTGTTACATGTGGAGGGCCAGGGCTCCACCACCAGAGCCAGCCCAGGGTAAGAAAACACTCTAGTGTTACATGTGGAGGGCAGGGCTCCCACCCAGCCAGCCAGCCCAGGGTAGAAAACACTATAGTGTTACATGTGGAGGACCAGGGCTCCCACCCAGCCAGCCAGCCAGGGTAGGAAAACACTATAGTGTTACATGTGGAGGGCCAAGGCTCCCACCCACCCAGCCAGTTCAGAGTAGGAAAACACTCTAGTGTTACATGTGGAGGCCAGGGCTCCCACCCAGCCAGCCAGCCCGGGTAGGAAAACTATAGTGTTACATGTGGAGCCAGGGCTCCCACCCAGCCAGCCAGCCCAGGTAGGAAAAACACTATAGTGTTACATGTGGAGGGCCAGGGCTCCCACCCAGCCAGCCAGCCCAGGGTAGGAAACACTATAGTGTTACATGTGGAGGGCCAGGGCTCCCACCCACCCAGCCAGTTCAGAGTAGGAAAACACTATAGTGTTACATGTGGAGGACCAGGGCTCCCACCCACCCAGCCAGCCCAGAGTAGGAAAACACTCTAGTGTTACATGTGGAGGGCCAGGGCTCCCACCCACAGCCAGCCCCAGGTAAGAAAACACTCTAGTGTTACATGTGAGAGGGCCAGGGCTCCCCCCAGCCAGCCAGCCAGGTAGGAAAACACTTAGTGTTACATGTGGAGGCCAGGGCTCCCACCCACCAGCCAGCCCAGGGTAGGAAAACACTCTAGTGTTACATGTGGAGGGCCAGGGCTCCCACCCAGCCAGCCAGCCCAGAGTAGGAAAAACACTATAGTGTTACATGTGAGGGGCCAGGGCTCCCACCACCCAGCCAGCCAGGGTAGGAAAACACTCTAGTGTTACATGTGGAGGGCCAGGGCTCCCACACCACCCAGCCAGCCCAGGGTAGGAAAACACTCTAGTGTTACATGTGGAGGGCCAGGGCTCCCACCCAGCCAGCCAGCCCAGGGTAGGAAAACACTCTAGTGTTACATATGGAGGCCAGGGCTCCCACCCAGCCAGCCAGCCCAGAGTAGGAA
Source organism: Salvelinus sp. IW2-2015 (assembly GCF_002910315.2). Classification (NCBI taxonomy): domain Eukaryota; kingdom Metazoa; phylum Chordata; class Actinopteri; order Salmoniformes; family Salmonidae; genus Salvelinus; species Salvelinus sp. IW2-2015. The sequence continues at coordinate 99,873 of NW_019942896.1, read as the reverse complement.
AACACTATAGTGTTACATGTGGAGACCAGGGCTCCCACCACCCAGCCAGCCCAGGGTAGGAAAACACTCTAGTGTTACATGTGGAGGGCCAGGGCTCCCACCCAGCCAGCCAGCCCAGAGTAGGAAAACACTATAGTGTTACATGTGGAGGGCCAGGGCTCCCACCCACCCAGCCAGCCCAGGGTAGGAAAACCACTCTAGTGTTACATGTGGAGGGCCAGGGCTCCCACCCAGCCAGCCATCCCAGTAAGAAAACACTCTAGTGTTACATGTGGAGGGCCAGGGCTCCCACCCAGCCAGCCAGCCCAGGGTAGGAAAACACTATAGTGTTACATGTTGGAGGGCCAGGGCTCCCACCCAGCCAGCCAGCCCAGAGTAGAAAAACACTCTAGTGTTACATGTGGAGGGCCAGGGCTCCCACCCAGACCAGCCACCCAGGGTAGGAAAACACTATAGTGTTACATTGGAGGCCAGGCTCCACCCAGCCACCAGCCAAGTAGGAAAACACTCTAGTGTTACATGTGGAGGGCCAGGGCTCCCACCCACCCAGCCAGCCCAGGGTAGGAAAACACTAGTGTTACATGTGGAGGGCCAGGGCTCCCACCCAGCCAGCCAGCCCAGGTAGGAAAAACACTCTAGTGTTACATGTGGAGGGCCAGGGCTCCCACCCAACCAGCCAGCCCAGGGTAGGAAAACACTCTAGTGTTACATGTGTGAGGGCCAGGCTCCCACACCAGCCAGCCAGCCCAGGTAGGAAAACACTATAGTGTTACATGTGGAGGGCCAGGCTCCCACCCAGCCAGCCAGCCCAGGGTAGGAAAACACTATAGTGTTACATGGGGAGGGCCAGGGCTCCACCCAGCCAGCCAGCCCAGGGTAGGAAAACACTATAGTGTTACATGTGGAGGGCCAGGGCTCCCACCCAGCCAGCCAGCCCAGGGTAGGAAACACTTAGTGTTACATGTGAGGGCCAGGGCTCCCACCCAGCCAGCCAGCCCAGGGTAGAAAACACATAGTGTTACATGTGGAGGGCCAGGGTCCCACCCAGCCAGCCAGCCCAGGGTAGGAAAACACTATATGTGTTACATGTGGAGGGCCAGGCTCCCACCCAGCCAGCACCAGGGTAGGAAAACACTATAGTTTACATGTGAGGGCCAGGGCTCCCACCCAGCCAGCCAAGCCCAGGGTAGGAAAACACTTAGTGTTACATGTGGAGGGCCAGGGCTCCCACCCAGCCAGCCAGCCCAGGGTAGAGAAAACACTAGTTGTTACATGTGGAGGGCCAGGCTCCCACCCAGCCACCCAGCCCAGGGTAGGAAACACTATAGTGTTACATGTGGAGGGCCAGGGCTCCACCCAGCCAGCCACCCAGGTAAAAAAACACTCTAGTGTTACATGTGAGGGCCAGGGCTCCCACCCAGCCAGCAGCCCAGGGTAAGAAAACACTCTAGTGTTACATGGGAGGCCAGGGCTCCCACCCAGCCAGCCAGCCCAGGGTAAGAAAACACTCTAGTGTTACATGAGGGCCCAGGCTCCCACCAGCCAGCCAACTCAGGGTAGGAAAACACTCTAGTGTTACAGTGGAGGCCAGGCTCCCACCCAGCCAGCCAGCCCAGGGTAAGAAAACACTCTAGTGTTACATGTGGAGGACCAGGATCCCACCCAGCCAGCCAGCCCAGGTGAAGAGAGCGACGTCGTATGTTACATGTGGAGGGCCAGGGCTCCCACCCAGCCAGCCAGCCCAGGGTAGGAAAACACTATAGTGTTACATGTGGAGGGCCAGGGCTCCCACCCACCCAGCCATCTCAGGGTAGGAAAACACTCTAGTGTTACATATGGAGGGCCAGGGATCCCACCCAGCCAGCCAGCCCAGGGTAGGAAAACACTCTAGTGTTACATGTGGAGGGCCAGGGATCCCACCCAGCCAGTTCAGGGTAGGAAAACACTCTAGTGTTACATGTGAAGGGCCAAGGCTCCGTAGGCAAGCAGTGGACTGACTGATTGACGCAGGGAGTAGGGCTAATTAATGGTTGTCCTGGGGCCAGAGGTGTGGGACTGCAAGCCGGGCACCTTCTCCTCCTCTCCTGTCCTGTTCTCACCTCCTCTCTACTTCACACCCCTCTCCCCCCCTCTCACCTCTTCCTTGTCTCCGCACGTCTTCTCTGCCTTTTCTTCTCTTTTCTCCCTCTCATCCATCCCTCTCCTCCTCTCCTCCTCTCTTCTTATCTGCCCTCTCTTCTCTCCTGATGGGGCATGGATGATATTGTTTTTGATCCACCACAGTCATGGAGGTTAGGTGAGAAGAGGTTATGCTCACAGAGTGTCTGGTGTTGGGTCTGCTGTTGGGCTGACGCTGACTGGGGGATGTAACTTTGTAGCAACAGGGGCGTTGAGGCAAGGAGTGGGCCTCTCCTGTTCTTAGCTGGCATCATGGCCTGAGATGGTAAGATAACACCCTGGCTCTGGCCCAGTCCATTYAGCCTACCTGGTGAGTGCTGGGAACGGACGCCATTCTCCTCTCACTACAGCCACTGTCCAACTGATTCTCATGGCTGACCTGGTTTAATGTGAAGGATCAACATGACAAGCTGTGTGAAACAAACGTCATGGTGATATGTGGACATGATAATGATCCAATGGATGGGGATTATGATGGTGGTTATGATGGATGATGATGATTATCTACAGGCAGTACATTATAACCAAACTTTTCAAATAAAATGAGCTCATATGCAATTTCACATACTATCGTCAACATCAGAGGGCAACACAGCAGTGACAAACAAATCAGTCAGTTTAGTCAGATGTACTGTACTGTACAGCCCAATGTACTGTACAGCCCAATGTACTGTACAGCCCAATGGTGTAACCTACTTGTTCCTCTGATGTGTAAATGTTGTATTTCCTCTTTTTAGGAATTTCTCCCCCTCTGCTCTTTTTGTTGCAGGCAATTTTATTCTTCCACAATTATATCATTTCCTGAACCGTTTGCCTGGAACTTTCCTTTCTGAAAATCGTAAAATCAGCTTTAATATGAACCTTATTTTAGACGACTTTGCAAAAAGGCCTCCATTGTTAGATAAAGGAGCAGCATAACATATCACATTTCTTCACCATACATCTTGTTAAATGACACTTTAAGAAATATATGCCACGCTGTACACTTTCAATAGGCTATATACAAAACAAATGGATTTTTATCCGTGTAAAATTGGTAAATTGTTTGCTGAAAAATGACCAACTTCAATAGACCATTTGAGACATAAGATGACAACTTCTACATGTTTTCAATTATTTGGTTATTGGAAACATATTTATAGCTTTCTTATTGTGGTTCTAATATGTGGTCATCCCCACAGATGGCGCCGATAGCCGTATGCTCAAAAGTCAAAACTTTGATAGAGCCGCAAGTTACTGTCAATATTCATACCAGACTCTTGACTTCTCATGTATCAACTGCTGCTCTTTCATTGCTTGTAGGACGTTTTGGGTTACTAGATAAAAGATGAAAGGTTGAATTTTGACTCATGGTCAGAATTGGCAAATGTGGAAAAGTTATATTGCGCTGGCACTGTATGCTGTTTTAGTTTTAGATATTGTTGAATGTTGTGCTGTGATTCTGTGAATTTACAAAAGCATAACAGGGAAATTTGGTTGGTTGCAGGGGTGGTTTTAGAGTGGTGAAAGGGGTGGCATCGCCCCGCCCCACGCCCCTGAAATATGATTGGCCACCCTTAGTACCCCCCTATTCTCATTCGGTCAGAGCGCTGTCAATCTGGCTCAGATTGGAGAGAAAAAAATGTGTGTTTGTTCTGGCAGTTTAGCAGTATCAATGGGCTGGCTTTAGGACCATGTGGACGGCTCAGAGCCAGCCGGAAGGCTGTTTGATTAGCTGGCTTTAGGACTTTGGAGAGTGCAGCTGCAGGGATTGAACAGTGTGACTTCTCTCTCAGTTGACGAAAGCAGTGCGGAGGTGGAAAATGGCTAAGTAACTGCTGTTTGACTTGACAGGAAATTAAACTAGTTGGTATCTCGTTGCTGAGATATCTAATTGCTAATTGCTGTAGGCTATGGCATATGTTTATTCTAAAATGTTATGTATGGGCTCTACTGTACTGAACTCTACTTTTCTTTACTGTACTGTTCTTTACTATGTTCTAGGGTACTGAACTGTATTCAACTGTGCTGTCCAAACTTGTGAAACATAGTTTGGACTATGAAAGGTTCAGATTTGGTCCGACCAGGGCGAACTGACCAAGTTCCAACTACTTTTCAATGTCCATGGATGTCCGGTGTCAGTCGGTGCTCAGTGGGTRAGGATACTTGCTACAGTAAATAGAAAGAGGGTTGGTGGTAGGTGTTATGGTAGATGTCAGTAAGAGCCAAGAAGTGGACATTAATGAGCAGAGAGAGAGATAGAGAGCCAGTGAGAGAGAGAGAGAAGAGCATGAGAGAGGAATGGCAGAGAGAGAGAGAGAGAGAGAGATGAGAGAATGCAGAGAGAGAGAGAGCGATAGAATGGCAGAGAGAGAGAGAGAGAGAATGGCAGAGAGAGAGATGTGAGAGAGAGATGAGAGAGAGATGAGAGAGAAGAGGAGAGAGAAGAGAGAGAGAGAGAAGAGAGAGAGAGAGAGAGAGAGAGAGAGAGAGAGAGAGAAGAGAGAGAGAGAGAGAGAGAGGAGAGAGAGAGAGAGAGATGAGAGAGAGAGAGAGAGCGAGAGAGAGAGAGAAGAGAGAGGAGAGAGAGAGAGAGAGAGAGAGAGAGAGCGAGAGAGAGAGAGCAGAAAAGAGAGGGAGAGTGCCATCTAGCCACTGGGATTTTTGCCCATTCTTCATGGCAAAACTTCTCCAGCTCCTTCAAGTTGGATGGGTTCCGCTGGTGTACAGCAATCTTTAAGTCATACCACAGATTCTCAATTGGATTGAGGTCTGGGCTTAGGCCATTCCAAGACATTTAAATGTTTCCCCTTAAACCCCTCAAGTGTTGCTTTAGCATATGCTTAGGGTCATTGTTCTGCTGGAAGGTGAACCTCCGTCCCAGTCTCAAATCTCTGGAAGACTGAAACAGGTTTCCCTCAAGAATTTCCCTGTATTTAACGCCATCCATCATTCCTTCAATTCTGACCCGTTTCCTAGTCCCTGCTGATGAAAAACATCCCAACAGCATGATGCTGCCACCACCATGTTTCACAGTGGGGATGGTGTTCTCGGGGGGATGAGAGGTGTTGGGTTTGCACCAGACAAAGCGTTTTCCTTGATGGCCAAAAAGCTACATTTTAGTCTCATCTGACCAGAGTACCTTTTTCTATATGTTTGGAGAGTCTCCCACATGCCTTTTGGTGAACCCCAAATGTGTTTGCTTATTGGCTTTTTTCTGGACACTCYTCCGTAAAGCCCAGCTCTGTGGAGTGTACAGCTTAAAGTAGTCCTATGGACAGATGCTCCAATCTCCACTGTGGAGATTTTCAGCTCCTTCAGGGTTATCGTTGGTGTCTTTGTTGCCTCTCTGATTAATGCCCTCCTTGCCTGGTCCGTGAGTTTTGGTGGGCGGTCTTCTCTTGGCAGGTTTGTTGTTGTGCCATATTCTTTCCATTTTTTAATAATGGATTTAATGGTGCTCCATGGGATGTTCAAAGTTTCTTATATTTTTTTATAACCCAACCCTGATCTGTACTTCTCCACAACTTTGTCCCTGACCTGTTTTGAGAGCTCCTTGATCTCCATGGTGCCGTTTGCTTGGTGTATATATACTGAGATCATGTGACAGATCATGTGACACTTAGATTGCACACAGATGGACTTTATTTAACTAATTGTGTGACTTCTGAAGGTAGTTGTTTGCACCAGATCTTATTTAGGGACTTCATAGCAAAGGTGGTGAATACATATGCAAGCACCACTTTTCCGGTTTTTGTTTTTTAGAATTTTTTTAAACAAGTTTTTTTTCTCCATTTTACTTCACCAATTTGGACTATTTTGTGTATGTCCTTTACATGAAATCCAAATAAAAATCTATTTTAATTACAGGTTGTAATGCAACAAAATGGGAAAAAAAGCTAAGGGGGATGAATACTTTTGCAAGGCACTATAACTAATTGGTAGGTCTACTACTTATCGTCCTTCCTCATGAGGAAGAGAAATTAGAAAATATCTGTAACACTCGTCGTTGTAAGATTGGTCGGACCAAGATGCAGCGTTGGGGTAGGTTAATCATATTTATTAATGATAACCAGCAATAAAACAAGAAAGAGAAACCAACGAAACGTACAGCCTTGCAGGGCTCAACAGCAACAATACAAAAACAAGATCCCAAAAAAAGCTGCCTAAGTATGATCCCCAATCAGAGACAACGAGCTGCCCTTGATTGGGAACCATACCAGGCCAACAAAGAAATAGAAAACATAGATTTCCCACCCTAGTCACACCCTGACCTTACCAAATAGAGAATTAAAAGGATCTCTAAGGTCAGGGCGTGACAGTACCCCCCCCCCCCCCCCCGCCCAAAGGTGCGGACTCCGGCCGCAAACCTGAATCTATAGGGGAGGTCCGGGTGGGCTCTACCCTCGGTGCGGCTCCGGTTTGGGACGCAGACCCCACTCCTCTCGTGGCTCCGCCAACTTCGGTGGCACCTCTGGTGCGGGGATCATCGCCGGAAGCTCCGGACCATGAATCATCGCCGGAGGAAACGAACCGTGGATCATCGCCGGGGACTCCGGACAGTAGATCGTTGCCGGGGACTCCGGACCGTAGATCGTCGCCGGGACTCCGGACCGTAGATCGTTGCGGGACTCGGGACCATAGATCTCGCAGACGGCTCCGGACTGTGGATCTTCACCAGAGACTCCGACCATGGAACGTCACCGGAGGAACCGGGCCGTGGATCGTCGCAGGAGGAACCGGACCGTTGATCGTTGCCGGAAGCTCCGGACCGTAGATCGTCGCCGGGGACTCCGGACCGTGATCATCGCCGGAGGCTCCACTGGGAACCGTCGCTGGAGGCTCCGGACTGGGGACCGTCACTGGAGGCTCCGGACTGGGAACCGTCGCTGGAGGCTCCGGACCTTGGATCGTCTCTAGAGGCTCAGGGCCATTTGGATCATCACTGGAGGTTTCGGGCCATGGATCATCACTGGAGGCTTCGGGCCATGGATCATCACTGGAGGCTTCAGGCCATGGAATCA
>NW_019942896.1:62777-87467 GCF_002910315.2 Salvelinus sp. IW2-2015 | reverse complement strand
TTGTGTATATTATTACTGAGATCATGTGACAGATCATGTGACACTTAGATTGCACACAGATGGACTTTATTTAACAATTGTGTGACTTCTGAAGTAGTTGTTTGCACCAGATCTTATTTAGGGACTTCATAGAAAGGTGGTGAATACATATGCAAGCACCACTTTTCCGGTTTTTGTTTTTAGATTTTTTTTTCTTCCCACCCTAGTCACACCCTGACCTTACCAAATAGAGAATTAAAGGATCTCTAAGGGCAGGGCGTGACAGATACCCCCCCCCCGCCCAAAGGTGCGGACTCCGGCCGCAAACCTGAATCTATAGGGGAGGGTCCGGGTGGGCATCTACCCTCGGTGGCGGCTCCGGTTTGGGACGCAGACCCCACTCCTCTCGTGGCTCCGCCAACTTCGGTGGCACCTCTGGTGCGGGGATCATCGCCGGAAGCTCCGGACCATGAATCATCGCCGGAGGAAACGAACCGTGGATCATCGCCGGGGACTCCGGACAGTAGATCGTTGCCGGGGACTCCGGACCGTAGATCGTCGCCGGGGACTCCGGACCGTAGATCGTTGCCGGGGACTCTGGACCATAGATCGTCGCAGACGGCTCCGGACTGTGGATCTTCACCAGAGACTCCGGACCATGGAACGTCACCGGAGGAACCGGGCCGTGGATCGTCGCAGGAGGAACCGGACCGTGGATCGTTGCCGGAAGCTCCGGACCGTAGATCGTCGCCGGGGACTCCGGACCGTGGATCATCGCCGGAGGCTCCGGACTGGGAACCGTCGCTGGAGGCTCCGGACTGGGGACCGTCACTGGAGGCTCCGGACTGGGAACCGTCGCTGGAGGCTCCGGACCTTGGATCGTCTCTAGAGGCTCAGGGCCATTGATCATCACTGGAGGTTTCGGGCCATGGATCATCACTGGAGGCTTCGGGCCATGGATCATCACTGGAGGCTTCAGGCCATGGATCATCACTGGAGGCTTYGGGCCATGGATCATTCGCACAGCAAGTGCGGGGAGCTGGCACAGGACGCACTGGGCTGTGAAGGCGCACCGGAGATACAGCACGTAGAGCCGGCGCAGGATATCCTGGACCGAGGAGGAGCACTGGAGACCAGGCGCGCTGAGCCGGCACCACCCGTCCTGGACAGATGCCCACTTTCGCACGGCAAGTGCGGGGAGCTGGCACAGAACGCACCGGGCTATGGATGCGCACTGGAGACACAGTGCGTATCACTGCAAAACATGGTGCCTGACAGGTCACACGCTCCCCACGGTGAGTACGGGGAGTTGGCTCTGGTTCAAACCCTGGCTCCGCCAACCACCCCATGTGCCACCCCTCCAAAAAGAAAATTGGAGGCTGCCTCTCGGGCTTCCGTCGTGGCCGCGAACCCCGGTGTCGTCGTTGTTGTTCCCTCGCTGCCTCCGTCTGCTTCCATGGCAGGCTTCTGTCTCCTGCCATGATTTCATCCCACGTCCAGGATGTCCTCCACTCCTGGCTTTCCTCCCAGGCCCAGGATCCCTGCGCCTCCTGGGCACGCTGCTTGGTCCGTGGGTGGTGGGATCTTCTGTAATGCTCGTCGTTGTAAGAATGGTCGGACCAAGATGCAGCATGGGGTAGGTTAATCATATTTATTAATGATAACCAGCAACTAAACAAGAAAGAGAAACCAACAAAACGTACAGCCTTGTAGGGCTCAACAGCAACAATACAAAAACAAGATCCCACAAACTACAGGTGGGAAAAAGCTGCCTAAGTATGATCCCCAATCAGAGACAACGATAGACAGCTGCCTCTGATTGGGAACCATACCAGGCCAACAAAGAAATAGAAAACATAGATTGCCSACCCTAGTCACACCCTGACCTAAACAAATAGATAATTAAAGGATCTCTAAGGTCAGGGCGTGACAATATCTTAAAGATATGTGGGTTGTTGGTAACAACATTTCAAGGCACAAGGCGATGTTTCTTAACCTTACGAAGGCAAATCATTTTTCCAAAACAAAATATGAGTGTTGATATTAGTTGGCAGGGGTCTTTACTTCCACATTATTGGGTTTTGAKGTATTTCTGATAAATTATAATGCTTTTTCTGGTATAATTATGATGTCCAAGACCCCTGTTTGACCAGAAATCAAATCCTTTGCTTATTCCTAATTTTAAATATAGATTCTTAGCTTTCATTTGACACACAATTTGAAATGCTCCAATGAACTTCACATGTTGGTGCTCATGGGTCCTTTTAGTGCCCATATGTCCCTTATCGACTGTGGTGAATGAAGCTATAGCAGCTACGGTGATAATGGCTGGAGTCATTTTTGCTTGTTTTTGCTGTTCTCAAAATAACATTTTAGAAATGCAGTAAAATCGTCTTCAACTTGAATGTGGATCAACATGGATCACTATGGATCACTATGGATCAATATGGATCACTTCACTTCAAATTGATTTATTTGTATGAGTTAGTGCAGACACAAATTAACAGTTGAAACAGTTGTTCAACACAATGAATCGTAGCTAATTTTCAACACTATTTGTCATACAATTTGATGATTTTGCATGGCCACCCATGACTGGTTCTTGATCCCCCATTGGCCACCCCATCAAAGAAATCCTAGAATTGCCCCTGGTTGGTTGGCCAACAGCACAAGGATGATTGATGTACTTGGCCCATGCAGCCGTAGAGCCCATCACTTTGCATGGATTTAATACTTTATTCCACAGAGAGTAGTCTTTGATGCTTCTCACCGAGTCTGTCTATGTAGCAGGAGACGTGAACTTTTCCACATATCCTCCAGGTGTGTGTGTGCGCATGTGTGCATGTGTGTGTATGTGAACACGTTTTACTATAGTTGTGAGTACCAGAAGTCCTCACAAGAATAGTAAACCAACTCAAATTCAGAGAAGTGGGGACATTTTGCCGGTCCTCACTTGTAAAAAGGTCTATTTTAGGCTAAGAGTTTAGGTTAAGGGTTATAATTAGGGTTAGGGGTGGGTTAGTTTTAGGAGTTAGGGTTAGGGATAGGGGTTAAGGTTAGGTTTAAGGTTACAGTAACAGTTAGGATTAGGTTTAGTGGTTAGGGAAAATTGGATTTTGTGTGTGTGTGCGTGTGTGCGTGCGTGCGTGCGTGCGTGCGTGCGTGCGTGCGTGCGTGCGTGCGAGAGAGAGAGAGAGAGGGAGAGAGTGTTACTGTGTCTGCCCAGTCTGCCTGTGCATATCTCCACCTCCAATGCGTGATTAAACCAGACTAAATGTGTTTCCTACCAGCTTGCATCTCCCCAGGCCAAGGCAATTATGAATTATAAACAAGCAATGCTGAATCTTATCCACACTCTGAGAAGTGAAACACACACACACATACACACACAGAGAGTTCAGCGCCAAATGATGTTTGTGTTGTTGTATGTAGTGATGGGAAGTTCCAGATGTTAGAATGCACCACATTGAGTTTAATGATATCCTTTTCCCTGACTGGGTTCCACATGCTTCACGGTTCTCCACTCTGTCTGATGCCTGAGGACACTGAGGACACTGAGGACACTGACACGGGAACGGGGAGTCACTGACTTTCCATAATGTCTGTGCCGTACTGACTTTAAATTAACTGCAGAAAGTGTAAGGGAAATGTAAAAAGGGCAAGGCTGTTATTTATACTAAGTTATGTCAATGTTATAGCTATGTTATGACCCTTTCATAATCAATATGTATGCCATGGTCATCTTGGTCTCTGATGAAAAGAAGTGTGTGCACGCACGCACGCACGCACGCACGCACGCACGCACGCACGCACACACACACACACACTCTCCCAGGTATGTTTAGTTTGAATGACAGGTTTGTGCCTCTGGCCTCTCTCTATCTGTCACTCAACATTGCTGCTTTTCACGGTGGTTAAACTCTGGGTCATGAAAGGAAGTGTTAAGATCACACAGAACACATTTCTCTCTCATTGTTGTTATTATAGCCAAACCCACCCCTGTGTTTCTACAAATGCACATAGCAGGATAGGAAGTCTACGCAAATCAGTTAAGATTAAGAACAAATTCTTATTTTCAATGACAGTGACATTTTCAATTAATTTTCAATTAACAGTGGGTTAACTGCCTTGTTCAGGGACAGATTTTTACCTCGTCAGCTCAGGGATTCGATCTTGCAACCTTTCAGTTACTAGTCCAACGCTCTAACCACTAGGCTACCTGCCACCCCAGCATGCAGCCAGCATGCCACTAAACTGCATCCCAAATGACACTCTATTCMCAACATAATGAAATACGTTTGACCTGGTCAAAAGTAGTGTACTCTATAGAGGATTTGGGATGTAGCCCTACTTTCCCATTTAGTAGAGCTGAAGGAATGAGGTCACACCTCTGCTGTGCTTTCTGCCCCCTTATAAAGGTGAATAGCAGGGGTCACATCTGTCAGTAGAACAGTGGAATTCAGTATGTTGTTCTGTGATGTTATCATTTAATGGGGCGACACACAGACAGGATGCTGTTTTAAGAGAGGGCTGTGGCGTCCATTACACTGTAGGTAGGGGTAGATGATTTTCTGGGCCAATGAAAACAGCTTGGATCGTGTTCCTGTACTTCACTAGGTGTGTGTGTGTGTGTGTGTGTGTGTGTGTGTGTGTGTGTGTGTGTGTGTGTGTGTGTGTGTGTGTGTGTGTGTGTGTGTGTGTGTGTGTGTGTGTGTGTGTGTGTGTGTGTGTGTGTGTGTGTGTGTGTGTGTGTGTGTGTGTGTGTGTGTGTGTGTGTGTCTTTCATATCGGAAACAGTTTGTGAGAGGAGGAATGGCTCACACACTCTCTCAGCAAACACCCCTGTCTGCTACTGACACATTCAATAAGACCAGATTTACTGGACAGGTAGTTGTGTGACTGATCATGATGTATATCACATTGCCCTATTTCAAGTACAGTAACATCACCTGTATATGTGGACATCTTTACTGCTTCCTGTCAGGTTTACATACTGTAGTACATGACATTTCACTGTAGGTTACCAGTTTACAGTTTACAGGAGGAAAGTTACCAGCGAGGGAAAGAGAGGGGAGGGGGGAGACGAAGAGAGAGGGGAAGAGAGGGTGAAGAAAATAGGAGGGAATGAGGGAAAAGAAAGGAGAAGAGAGCAAGAGATAGAGAGCAAGAGAGGGAATGAGAGAAGGGCGTCCGAGTGACAAATAACAATATAAAATGGTAGTAAATAATCATTAAAAAAATAACAAATAAATAAATAACAACAATAAAATGGTTTATAGTCAATAGTAGAACTAAAATAAATATAAAAGGCTAAACAAGGACAATGAATCTGTAACTAACTTATAACTAACTGTCATCCTCACCATTACATCAATACTACAACTACCATCATCATTACTACTACTACTACCACTACCGTCACTAAACTGCTATCATTACCATCACCCCTACTACCTGTCATGACGTGGTCCTCTTTGGGTATRGCGAGTGGCTTCCCCCTCCCTCCCTCCKACACCCAGGTTCTGTTATCTCAGGTCGTAAATTCCTGGAGGAGACTCTCTCCTCCTGGCCATGCAGAAAGAGACACATAGAGAGAACAAAGGAACTTCTTCTACATCACAGAACTTGAGAACTGAACAATATCCATGTTTTGGAGAATGTGTAAACGGTCGGTGGATAAGCCAGCTACGACCCGGTCCGTTTTGTTTCATGTTTGTGACCTCATGAAAGACAATACAGCCACATTACCATAACTCTGTTTATACAGGAGCCTCCGTTATGAGGTTTGTGTCTAATTATTGTATAAAATGAATGAATAAAGATGAAACTATTTGTGAAATGATGTAATGATGTTAATGTGAGAGAATTGTATTCCCTTTAAAGTTTAACTAAGTCATTGGCCCGCCCCCATGAGCACAGACATTAATCTGGCGTCATAGGTCAGCCCTTTTCTACTGTTCCGAATAAAACCCCCACCTGAAGAAATCCTCTTGAGATCATATGTACCTCGATCACCGAGGGGGCAAAGGCTTGAGTAAAGACCACAAAAACCTCAGTATAAGCTAAGGTTGTAATGGTTGTTGAATTCCTAACCAAACCACGTGGAGCATTGGCTACACAGGTGGAAATGGTTAAACTCTGAGACTATCAATCCCGACAGAATAAGAGCAAATCTTAGCTACTAATTACTAGTCTGCAGCTAGAAATTATGTACCATTGGTTGCGAAGACCGACAACCGGCGAAACATCTATTCTATATGAACATTTCTGAATGGTACTCTGAAGTATCCATCCTAACCACGAAAGACTCCAGGGAAGCAGWGGGACGCTTGGATGAACTTTCCAACAGAAAGACGGACGATTCCAACAGAGATCACGACGACACACTGAGCGTAAATATATATTGATTGCAATTTTTCCCGAATGAGTGAGCGTTCATGTGCAAAGGATTAGCATTTCAATTAATATAATTATCAACTGTGTAGTGACTCTTTTGTCTTTCGTCCACACCCACTTCCCTTTGTCCACCAAGCCGTCATATTGGCTAAGCCCACTAGGGAACCTCCCCTATMATTTCCTTGTAACCATATCTACTGTGTTGTTTGTTTATGCATTTCTGTAATTATTTAGTTAGTTAGTAAATAAATGATTAAGACAATTGATGTATGGATGATTCATAGTAAAGGCTGAGTTCGTGCAGATAACCAACAATTTACGACGTTTGGGATGAGACTAACGTGAGGTAAAGAATAATTCATTAATTAGAAGACTAATTGATCAGATATTAAAATATCTGAAGAGTTATATTAGGAAAATTATTTATTTTCCTTGGTGCCCCGACTTCCTAGTTTATTACATTTACATGATTAGTTTAATCATAATAATTACAGAGAATTGATTYGATAAAATAACAGTCTTCACTTTAATGATACCAAAGACACGACATACCCATACCACTACTATTTGTAATAATAATAATAATAATAGTAATAGTAATAACAATAATAGTAATAACAATAACACTAATAATAACTAAGTTACTGTTTACTATGCAGATGTTATTATTCAGTGTCCCTCAGGGTATGGCAGGAAAATAGATATTTAGCTGCAAGAGGAGCCATTGCTCCTTCGCCCATGAGTATTTTTTGTTTTTCGTCTGGGTTTAATAAGTAAAAATTTGGAATAAATGTGGTCATTTCTATGAATAATGAATCTCTTGGTGAGGAATATTTATCACAGTGAAATAGCATTTCTCTCTCTCTCTCTCGCTCTCTTTCTCTCTCTGCACTTTCTAACACAGTGTCCAGTGAATCTGCCTTCCGTCCTATATACACTGGCTCCATTCACTCTCCCAAGTGGAGGTGTGATCTTTTTCCACAGACAGAAAATAAACATTAGCCTTGCTAGGCATTGACGGACAGACAGCATGTCTGGCAAATTGAAATGTAATAATAATAAATGGCTTGTTTTTATTACACCATCTCTTTGCTTGGGGGAAGGGGGAGAGACAGAGGAGCGAGAAGAGAGGAGAGAGAGGAGAGATACATAGACAGAGAGGAGGGAATCACACGTGTGACAATGGCCCCTACCCAACACTCTTGCACCATACCAACATGGATGTGGGTATTACCATGGGGTCCTGACCCAACAGCCTGCTCAATAAAGTGTAACGACAACCATAGAGGCTCTCAGTTCAGTCTTTGAACATCATGGAGCATGGTGTAGTCTAGCTGGTAACTGTATCATTACTAATGAGTTCCAGGGGTTTTCTGTTCTTTGCAGATGGAGTTGATATGATGTTGGTAGACGTCTCGGGGCATGATACAAAAATACCCATCAAAATCCATCGGTTTAAGCTATAGATATCTGATTTTTGCATGGGCTGCGTCTCAATCCACCGCATCCGCAAATGGCGACCTTCCGCATCACAGGTTTCGTCTGAAGTCGGTACCGCTGATCTGCTCACATCTGTCTGTAGCTCACCGAACGGTTTAGCCTACAAACACGTACATGTCAGTTGTTTTGCTCTGGAACGCCCACAAGCCTCACAAGACTCGTCTGAAGGTAGTCCGGTACCAGTAAAAAAACTAATGGAAGTAGTTTAGAGCAATAAAAAAAKAGACACTTTAAAACAAACTTCCTTTTGATACATGTTTTGACTATCTGTTTTCCATGTATGAATATGTTATTCAAGTGTTTCTGTGGGCTAATAGCAGTAAGGCCAAATTCAGTATTTCATTAAAACGGGTCCTAAAATTCATAATCAAAGAGCTAAATGATCCTTGGTATGACCATCTTAAAACAATTCCATATGTTAGTTTAGTAGAACTCCAATGGTGCTGGGTTTTTCACGATCAACAGTTCCCCGTGTGTATCAAGAATGGTCCACCACCCAAAGGACATCCAGGCAACTGTGGGTAGCATTGGAGTCAACATGGGCCAGCAGCCCTGTAGAACGCTTTCGACACCTCGTAGAGTGCATGCCCCGACGAATTGAGGCTGTTCTGAAGGCAAAAGGGGGTGCAACGCAATATTAGGAAGGTGTTCCTAATGTTTTGTACACTCAGAGGTACATTTTTAATTTTATTTATTTTATTTTCACCTTTATTTAACCAGGTAGGCAAATTGAGAACACGTTTTCATTTACAATTGCGACCTGGCCAAGATAAAGCAAAGCAGTTCGACACATACAACAACACATAGTTACACATGGAGTAAAACAAACATACAGTCAATAATACAGTGAAAAATAAGTCTATATACAATGTGAGCAAGTGAGGTGAGATAAAGGAGGTGAAGGCAAACAAAATATATAAAATATATATATAATAAATAAAATATAAAAAAAGGCCATGGTGGCGAAGTAAATACAATATAGCAAGTAAAAAAAAACTGGAATGGTTGGTTTGCAGTGGAAGAAAGTGTAAAGTGAAGATAGAAATAATGGGGTGCAAAGGAGCTAAATAAATAAAATAAATACAGTAGGTAAAGAGTAGTTATTTGGGCTAAATTATAGATGGCTATGTACAGGTGCAGTAATCTATGAGCTGCTCTGACAGCTGGTGCTTAAAGCTAGTGAGGGAGATAAGGTTTCCAGTTTCAGAGATTTTTGTAGTTCGTCCAGTCATTGGCAGCAGAGAACTGGAAGGAGAGGCGGCCAAAGGAAGAATTGGTTTTGGGGGTGACCAGAGAGATATACCTGCTGGAGCGCGTGCTACAGTAGGTGCTGCTATGGTGACCAGCGAGCTGAGATAAGGGGGGACTTTACCTAGCAGGGTCTTGTAGATGACCTGGAGCCAGTGGGTTTGGCGACGAGTATGAAGCGAGGGCCAGCCAACGAGAGTGTACAGGTCGCAGTGGTGGGTAGTATATGGGCTTTGGTGACAAAACGGATGGCACTGTGACTGCATCCAATTTATTGAGTAGGGTTTTGGAGGCTATTTTGTAAATGACATCACCGAAGTCGAGGATTGGTAGGATGGTCAGTTTTACAAGGGTATGTTTGGCCAGCATGAGTGAAGGATGCTTTGTTGCGGAATAGGAAGCCAATTCTAGATTTAACTTTGGATTGGAGATGTTTGATGTGAGTCTGGAAGGAGAGTTTACAGTCTAACCAGACACCTAGGTATTTGTAGTTGTCCACATATTCTAAGTCAGAGCGTCCAGAGTAGTGATGTTGGACAGGCGGGCAGGTGCAGGCAGCGATCGGTTGAAGAGCATGCATTTAGTTTTACTTGTATTTAAGAGCAATTGGAGGCCACGGAAGGAGAGCTGTACGACATTGAAGCTCGCCTGGAGGGATGTTAACACAGTGTCAAAAGAAGGGCCAGAAGTATACAGAATAGTGTCGTCTGCGTAGAGGTGGATCAGAGAATCACCAGCAGCAAGAGCGACATCATTGATGTATACAGAGAAGAG
Source organism: Salvelinus sp. IW2-2015 (assembly GCF_002910315.2). Classification (NCBI taxonomy): domain Eukaryota; kingdom Metazoa; phylum Chordata; class Actinopteri; order Salmoniformes; family Salmonidae; genus Salvelinus; species Salvelinus sp. IW2-2015. The sequence continues at coordinate 77,570 of NW_019942896.1, read as the reverse complement.
AGTCGGTCCAAGAATTGAACCTGTGGCTCCCCCATAGAGACTGCCAGAGGCCCGGACAACAGACCCTCCGATTTGACACACTGAACTCGATCAGAGAAGTAGTTGGTGAACCAGGCGAGGCAGTCATTAGAGAAACCAAGGCTGTCGAGTCTGCCGATGAGGATGTGGTGATTGACAGAGTCAAAAGCCTTGGCCAGGTCAATGAATACGGCTGCACAGTACTGTTTCCTATCGATGGCGGTTAAGATATCGTTTATGACCTTGAGCGTGGCTGAGGTGCATCAATCTACACAGGACTTCTAATCAGACAGGTTTGCATGTGTGAGAGTTTTGGCTTTCCATAGTGACATCACCATGCGGTAAATTGGTTAATAGACCAATAAGAAAGAGAGTTCCAACCTCTGCCAATAACAGCTAGTTTTACGTTTTCCCCTCCCCACTCAGAACACTCCTAGACAGTCCTAGCAAAATTATTGCTTGAGAAATAGTTTTTTTGCTTAAAAGCATTTTTTTGCCATTTTAATGGAAATCTGTTACTGGTAAGATACTTAATAGTACTATTATTAGTAAGATATTTAATTATTGATATTGACATAAAAACGGCTGCATTGGGCCTTTAAATGTGATCACTGTGAATACTATGTGTACAATAAGCTAAGGTATGCCAACCGTGTTTCACCAGCAAAATAACAGAACAAAAACGACGGCGCAATGTGGCTCTGATATCTGGCTTATTTAAGTGTTGATAGGCGAACAGCCATAAAAAGCCAAGTTATTAAGCAATTTAAAGCTTTAAACCCAGGTCATGATGAAAGTTTAATGATATCAGCACAAATTTCCTGTCACATAATCTCCCCATTTAATAAGTCTCCACTGTCAGCAGAACGTTGACGAAAAACAAGCCTATCCCTCTGATTGACATCTCCAAACTAAATTGTCTGGGAAAAATATTTCAGGCAATTAATAAGTGCATTCTTCTCTTTCTTTTGAAAGCCAGTCTGGAATGTTCTTTGGTGGTGTAGTTATAGAGGTGAGAGATTGACTGACTGAGGCATTGTTAGTGTATTAGTGAGGTCGCAGAATGGTCACGTGTGATCTGTACTCACAGCTTACCTCTGAAGGCTATAGCTTAACTACAGTATACACACTGTACGTATCAGTTCTGGATCATTATGATACTTCTGATACAGTACTGTATATAGAGCACTACAGGGATCACTTTCTGCCTCAGCATGTAGCAGGGAAACATAGGACACTGCACACGCACAAATTCATTATGCTAGCTTGCTCATGAGACAGGATGTCATTAGACTTGAACAGGCTCATGTTTCTGCTTAATAAGGGTCATCAGTGTTTTAATTGAACTTTAATCCCCTCTTACGTTTCACACACACACACCACACACAACACACACACACACACACACACACACACACACACACACACACACACACACACACACACACACACACACACACACACACACACACACACACACACACACACACACACACACACACACACACACACACACACACACACACAACATACCTGAGCAGAGTGTAATGCTGTCAGTCCATCATCAAGCTGTTCCTAGAATGGGAAAGGGCTTAGTTATCAGCTGACCCCTAAAGACGCATCCATCTACACCCTAATGTAAAGGTCACAGTAACAGGGGCAGGTGAGTGTGTGAAATAGGAGAGAGGATTAAAATAAAGCACTCCAACCATCATTTATTTGATGACGAAAACAACTTCTGGATTGTTCAGATGGCAGTCCAGTAAATAGAAAGTTATGTTGTTGGGAATTGTTTATGAAGTTTTGGATGAGTTGCTGCAGGTGTTTTGGGGCGTTTGGTGCAGAAAAGCAGACCCAGGTCAGAGACAGAAAGAGGGTTGGTATCAGAGCTTGCAGGCTGCAGCACACTGAGAGCGTAGTAGGGCTTCCAGAGGTTGACTGCTCTATGTTCCTCTCCTCTTCTCTTCTCTTCTCTCCTATATTACTTTTCAGCTCTATCCCACATAGCACACAAACCTCTGCCGAACGTATGCATGATGGATACCGGGAAGATGCAGTTTAGACATTATTTGCTAATTGGCAAGACGTATTTAGAATGTCAACAGTTCTACATCGTTTATACTGTACGTTGGCTTTTGGCACAGACCAAACTAACCAGAAGCATCGAATGAGAGTATGGAATAGATATGTAGGAAGAACAAACAAAGAGAGGATAGACACAGTGGAGACAATGTGAACAAAGACAATGATTTCTGTGAACACTCCCCTGAATCCAGTGGAGGCTCCTCAGAGGAGGAAGGGGAGGACCATCCTCCTCAGTGAATTTCGTAAAAATTTAAATAGTGAAACATTAAAATCTTTTTAGATAAAACTATACTAAATATATTCACATGTCACCCAAAAAATTATTAAAACACACTGTTTCGCCATGAAGGTCTACACTAGCCTCAGCAGCACTCTGTAGGGTAGCACCATGTGTTGCCAGAGGACAGTTAGTTTCCGTTCTCCTCTGGGTACATTAACTTCAATACAAGCCCTAGGAGGCTCATGGTTTTCCCTTCCATAGACGTATACAGTAATTATGATAACTCAAGAGGACGCSCTCCAACTTATCAGAGCTCTTGCAGCATGAACTGACATGTTGTCCACCCAACCAAAGGATCAGAGAATKAATCTAGTACTGAAAGCATCAGCTACAGCTAGCTAGCTAGCACTGCGGTGCATAACACGTGGTGAGTAGTTCACTCAAATAGATAAAAAGATAATAGTTGGACAGTTTTGAACAAATTCATTTCTTCCAAAATGAAGGAGATGCAAGAGCGAGAGAGAGAGAGCTTGCTATATTTCGTAGTGTAAATCATTTTTTTTTATTTTCACTTACTCAGCTAGTGAAGGAAGCTAGCTAGTTTAGCCTGCTCAAACACCCGGTTCAAACAGAGAGGGACGCTATGTTAGCTAGCTGGCTATGGCTATCTCAAACTGGAAGTCTTCCAAGTCAAGGTATTGCTTTTGGTTTTATTAATTTATTGCCACCAGGGCCTGCCGGTGTAACTTCTAAACTGCATGCTGTACACTGTACTGTATGATTTTAGTGTGTTTACAAACGTGTTAGTTCTAGTAGCTATGTTGACTATGACGTTTACAGTTGAAGTCGGAAGTTTACATACACTTAGGTTGGAGTCATTAAAACTAGTTTTTCAACCACTCCACAAATTTCTTGTGAACAAACTATAGTTTTGGCAAGTTCAGTTAGGACATCTACTTTGTGCATGACACAAGTAATTTTTCCAACAATTGTTTACAGACAGATTATTTCACTTATCATTCACTGTATTACAATTCTAGTGGGTCAGAAATGTACATGGGAAAATCAAAAGAAATCAGCCAAGACCTCATAAAGAAAATTGTAGACCTCCACAAATCTGGTTCACCTTGGGAGCAGTTTCCAAACACCTGAAGGTACCACGTTCATCTGTACAAACAATAGTACGCAAGTATAATATCACGCCCTGGCCATAGAGAGGTTTTTATTCTCTATTTTGGTTAGGCCAGGGTGTGACTAGGGTGGGCATTCTAGTTTCTTTATTTCTATGTTGGTGTGGTTCCCAATCAGAGGCAGCTGTCTATCGTTGTCTCTGATTGGGGATCATATATAAGTTGTCCTTTTTGTTTTGGGTTTTGTGGGTAGTTGTTTTCTGTTTAGTGTCTGCACCTGACAGGACTGTTTCGGTTTTCCCTCTTTGTTATTTTGTTCGAGTGTTTGAGTAATAAATTTATCATGAACACTTACCTGTCACGGCCGTCAAAGAGTGGAGACCAAGGCGCAGCGTGGGATGCGTACATACTAATTTATTTAAAGAACGAACACTAAACAAACTAACAAAATAACAAACGAACCGTGAAACTATACAAAAATGAGTGCTGACAGGCAACAACACAGACAACTACCCACACAGACAGCTGGGAAAAGGAAACCTAAGTATGGTTCTCAATCAGAGACAACGATAGACAGCTGCCTCTGATTGAGAACCACACCCGGCCAAACACACAGAAATACAAATCATAGAAAAAGGAACATAGAATGCCCACCCAAATCACACCCTGACCAAACCAAAATAGAGACATAAAAAGCTCTCTACGGTCAGGGCGTGACATTACCACGCTGCGCTTTGGTCTACTCATTCCGTCAAGAGCCGTGACATATAAACACCATGGGACCACGCAGCCATCATACTGCTCAGGAAGGAGACGCGTTCTGTCTCCTAGAGATTAACATACTTTGGTGCGAAAAGTGCAAATCAATCCCAGAACAACAGCAAAGGACCTTGTGAAGATGCTGGAAGAAACAGGTGCAAAAGTATCTATATCCACAGTAAAACGAGTCCTATATCGACATAACCTGAAAGGCCGCTCAGCAAGGAAGAAGCCACCGCTCCAAAACCGCCTTAAAAAAAGCCAGACTACGGTTTGCAACTGCACATGGGGACAAAGATCGTACTTTTTGGAGAAATGTACTCTAGTCTGATGAAACAACAATAGAACTGTTTGGCCATAATGACCATCGTTATGTTTGGAGGAAAAAGGGGGAGGCTTTCAAGCCGAAGAACACCATCCCAACCATGAAGCACGGGGGTGGAAGCACCAGGAGGGACTGGTGAAGTGCACCAGGAGGGACTGGGGCTTCATGAGGAATGAAAATTATGTGGATATATTGAAGTAACATCTCAAGACATCAGTCAGGAAGTTACAGCTTGGTTGCAAATCTTCCAAATTGACAATGAGCCCAAGCATACTTCCAAAGTTGTGACAAAATGGCTTAAGGACAACAAAGTCAAGGTATTGGAGTGGCCATCACAAAGCCCTGACCTCAATCTTATAGAACATTTGTGGGCAGGACCGAAAAAGAGTGGGCGAGCAAGGAGGCCTACAAAGTTGATTCAGTTACACCAACTCTGTCAGAAGGATTGGGCCACAATTCACCCAACTTATTGTGGGAAGCTTTTGGAAGGCTACCTGAAACGTTTGACCTAAGTTAAACAATTTTAAGGCAAAATACTAATTGAGTGTATGTAAACTTCTGACCCACTGGGAATGTGATGAAAGAAATAAAAGCTGAAATAAATCATTCTCTCTACTATTATTCTGACATTTCACATTTTTAAAATAAAGTGGTGATCCTAACTGACCTAAGACAACGCATTTTTACTCTGATTAAATGTCAGGAATTGTGGAAAAACTGAGTTTAAAAGTATTTGGCTAAGGTGTATGCAAACTTCAGAATTCAACTGTATATGGTGAAAACGATGTAGGCTGTGTGTAGCTGTTAGCTTTTATGAAGGTTTGGCTTGGAAAGGTTTGTTTACCTGGCCAGAGGCATTTGTTGTATTGTGCACTGAAGGCCACAAACGAAGGGAAAAGGTGAGAGGTGTAGAGAGTAGATGCGAAATGGAATGAAATATACAACAATCAAAGTGAACATGCGGTTTATATGTTGCTGCTAGTTCTGTGTTTGCGTGTGATCAGGGGTGTATTCATTCCACCAATTCTGTAGAAAAACATTTCTTAAATGGAAGCAAATGGAACGGGGATAAACATACCTGAATTGGTCCAATCAAAACTCTCATTTGCAACTGTCAGACTAATGATTACAACTTAGATCAACTAGATGCAGGTAAGAGTGTGCGAGGCGGTATTGAATGTGTCACTCACTGTCTGTCACTTTGATTACTCAAATTTCTCTCAACCTGTGCACCTATGTTGTAAACTTTCCTTTTTAGGCTTGGTTGTAGAAACCTCATAAATAACTTACAAAATTACTTTTAAAAAATWGTCAGAAGACAGCCATCCAGACATTCCTAGGACCATGTAAATGTCCTCTGTCAAATAAACTTGCATTTGCCTCCCTCTAGTGGTCGGCTGCATCATTACATCCATTTATATCACTTCACTGCAAAGTTACGTCAGAAGGATGGTCCTTGGAAAAACATTTATCCAGCTCGACTGCTTCACGGCACAGACATTGCAAAGCAATCRCTAAATTKGTCTCGAGCAGGCRGATCTAAATACATAGTTTAAATAGCTAAATACAATACTTCCRTAGCTCTACGATAAAGAATGTGACCTACACATTTCCTTAAACCTATCACGTTTCAGGTAAGACCCAAATGCAGACTGTGTTGAAGTAACAATGTGTATTACAGCAACAGGGGCAGGCAAACGACAGTTCAAGACCATGTTGGCACCAGTAGACCAGTCAATCGAGGGATTGTGTCGCTGGAGCCAAGAGAATCCCAATACCACAGGAACCTGCAGAGACTCAGTTAGCAGGAATTGGATCATCTCGCTGTGGTTCCCCGACACTCATAGGTTGATGGAGGTGATTGCGTTGGGGTGACCCAGCCTAAGAGCGCCCGTCCAGTGCTCTAACATTCATGGGAATGGAGAGGGGTTGAGTTGGGATGACCAGCTCAGACTCATATCGGCCCCCGAGTCGATGATATCTGGAGTGACTTGGACTGATCGCCCCACAGCAGGGTGGCATGGAGAGGGGGGCGAGTAAGGGGGAAAGCAAAATTGTCCTTAAGACCCACCAGAGTGCTCATTCCTTCCAATGAGCTAGGTCTTTGAAAGGACAGGTAGAAACATAAAACCAGCAGTACAGCAATACAGATAACTCTAGGTGTTAAGTCTGCGTTCGGCTGGAGGACACCTAGCCCTGCCGAGCTGCATCGGCTCCGGAAGAGATAAATCGTCAGACTTCAGAGGCTCTTGTAGGAACTTGGGTAAAGCTCGGATCCTCTCAGAGGCGTAGATGCCCAGGACTTCGGGAGTTCATCAGAATGCAAGGTGGGATCCTTGAGTGAGTGGTGGGACTGCAATCAGACCTTCTCCTCCTACGTTCCCGTTGTCATCCATCGATCGATGGTCAAAAGCGATGAGTGAGTTGAGATCTGTCGGTAGGTCCGGGCTGCCAAGCTTGTCCTTTACTTCTGCCGATAATCCGTGGCAGGAACGTATCGAACAGCGCTTTGGCGTCCAGCACCCTCTGCTGCTAGCGTGCGGAAATCCACTTGCATAGTGGCCACACTGAGGGAGTCCTACCGAAGGATGTAACTTCCGGGCAGCCTCTATCCCGGACACCGAACCTCGAAAACTTTTCTCACCTCCGCCACGCATACCTCCAGACTGAGGCAGATGGCAATTGTTGCTCCCACACCGCCGTGGCCCAGGCGAGTGCCCTCCGGACATCAGCGTAATAATATACACTACCTCGTGTGGTCAGACGGAACGAAGAAGTCTGCAGCTCAACAAACAAGGGAGCACTGGGAGAGAGAAAGTCCCGTGAAGGTTCTGGACTCTCCATCGTAGGCTCCGGGAGAGGTAAGCGGGGTTCCCGGAACCGGGAGGTAGACGTGTGTGCTACCGGGGGGGGCCGGGGGGGTTATGAGGGGCTGGGAGATTACCGTCGTGGTAGGCTGCCTAGTAGGCAACCCACGGAATTGCTCCCTCAATGCGTGCAATGCTATGTCGTGACGTTCGGCCACGTCCTGKAACCCTTCCATCAGACCGCGAAGCAACTCCTCGTGTCTACCAATGGTTGCTCATTGGGAGGAGATGGCATTGCGGAGCTGGTCCAAGTCTGCTGGGTCAGTCATGGCCAGTTCGTACTATCATGTTTCAGGAAAGACCAAAATGCAGACTGTGTTGAAGTAACACTGTTTATTACAGCAACAGGGGCAGGCAAACAACAGGTCAAGGCAGGCAGGGGTCCATAATCCAGAGTAGTGGGGCAAAGGTACAGGACAGCAGGCAGGCTCAGGGTCAGGTCAGGCAGAGGTTAGTATTCCAGAGTAGGGGCAAAGGTACAGGACGGCAGGCAGGCTCAGGGTCAGGCAGACGGGCTCAGAGTCAGGACAGACAAGGGACAAAACCAGGAGGGTGAGAAAAAGAGAGCCTGGGGAAAAGCATGAGCTGAGATAAAACGCTGGTTGACTTGACAAACAAGACGAAATGGCAACAGACAAACAGAGAACACAGATATAAGTACCCAGGGGATAATGGGGAAAATGTGCGACACCTGGAGAGGGTGGAGACAAGCACAAGGACAGGTGAAACAGATCAGGGGTGACAAAACCTAAAATAAATAAAGAAGTAATTTTGTGTGGAAGTAAAACATTTGTTTTTTATTTCGGAGACAGACACATTRCATATTCTCAGAACAACAAAATTGGGCCCTTCACATAGCCCTTGTCCCCTGTCTATAAGTGGGACGCACACTGTTTAAGTGGCCCAAATGTTGATTTAGACGTTCACAAGTGTAACAGATTTTGACTATCACTAATGTCATGATAGGTTTGGTAAAGTAATAAAGAAGGTGAAATATTTTGTGTAGATGTTCCTAAAACAGATTATAACTATATATGGACATGTTATAAAGTATGAAAAGGTTTATTCATTCACATGTCATTTATTATATCATCATATTTGTATATGTTTTATTATATTTTTTATTGTGTACTAGATCATATGGGTGGAAAAGTGTTTTTTCTCAGACATAAATCAATAATTCCTACCTCCACTGYCTGAATCACRCTACTRTGTACTCATAACCTTCTCTGACAATCTAATGCAAATCTMATTTGTGCTAATTGCTCCATCCATATCTCTTTATCTTCCTTCAGCAGTAGATAACAAAACAATGGATTTAGGCTTAATATATAATTTAGTGCGGAATATTAAAGACTGGCACCCTATTCTCTATCACCATAGGGCCCACATGGGGCTCYGGTCAAAATTAGTGCACTATAGGGTGCCAGTATATCTTGGACTTGCGTGACTAGCGTGTAGAGGAAGTTCTCTCCATCTGTTGCTATGGGTACGCTGTGGAGAATGATGATCCACTGTGTTGTATGGATGTGACTGGTGTTACTTTCATTAATCCAGCACCGCCATCTAGTGGACTAACTTGAGCATGGCACGCAATTGCTCCATCAACCATCGGACACGTTTGATTCTGAACATCTTGTGTTATGGAAACACAGTTAAGAAATGACCCTAACAGCGGTTGATTTTGGAAAAACCACCGATAAATCTACGATAATCGCATAATTTCAATAAGCATTTTCTACGGCTGGCCATGCTTTCCACCTGGTTACTCCTACCCCGGCCAACGTCTCAGCATCCCCTGCAGCAACTTACCCAAGGCTCTTCACCCAAATCCAGACAGCTGATGTTCTGAAAGAGCGCAAAATCTGGATCCCTACAAATCAGCTGGGCTAGACAATCTGGACCCTCTCTTTCTTAAATTATCAGCCGAAATTGTTGCAACCCCTATACTAGCCTATTCAACCTCGCTTTCGTATCGTCTGAGATCCCCAAAGATTGGATGCTGAAACCGCGGTCAATCCCCCTCTTCAAAGGGGGAGACCACTCTAGACCAACTGTTATAGACCTATAATCCATTCCTTGCCCTGCCTTTCTAAAATTCTTCAAAGCCAAGTTAACAAACAGATCACGACCATTTGAATCCCACCGTACCTTCTCCACTATGCAATCTGGTTTCGAGCTGTCATGGGTGCACCTCAGCCACACTCAAGGTCCTAAAGAATATCATAACCGCCACGATAAAGACAGTACTGTGCAGCCGATCTTCATCGACCTGGCCACAGGCTTTCGACTCTGTCAATCATCGCATTCTTATAGCAGACTCAATAACATTGGCTTCTCAAATGCTGCCTCGCCTGGTTCACCAACTACTTCTCATGATAGAGTTCAGTGTGTTAAATTGGACGGCCTGTTGTCCGGACTGACATTCCCTATGGGGTGCCACAGGGTTTCAATTCTCGGGACGACTCTTTTCTCTGTATATATCAATGATGTCGCTCTTGCTGCTGTGATTCTTGATCCACCTCTCGCAGACGACACCATTCTGTATACATCTGTTCTTCTTGGACACTGTACTAACAAACCTCCAAAACGAGCTTCAATGCCTTACAATACTCCTTCCGTGGCCTCCAACTGCTCTTAAATGCTAATAAAACTAAGTGCATGCTCTTCAACCGATTGCTGCCCGCACCCATCCTGACTAGCATCACTACTCGGACGGTTCTGATTTAGAATATGTGGACTACAAATACCTAGGTGTCTGGTTAGACTGTAAACTCTCCTTCCAGACTCACATTAAGCACCTCCAATCCAAAATTAAATCTAGAAATGGCTTCCTTATTTCGCAACAAGCCTCCTTCACTCATGCTGCAAAACATACCCTCGTAAAACTGACTAGCCTACCGATCCTTGACTTCGGCATGTAATTTACCAAAATAGCCTCCAACACTCTACTCAGCAAAATGGATGCGTATCACGTGCCATCCGTTTTGTCACCAAAGCCCCATTACTACCCAAAACTGCGACCGTTTGCTCTCGTTGGCTGCCCTCACTACATATTCGTTGCTAAACCCACTGGCTCCAGGTCATCTATAAAGTCTATGCTAGGTAAAGCCCCGCCTTATCTCAGCTCACTGGTCACCATAGCAACACCCACCGTAGCACGCACTCCAGCAGGTATATTTCACTGGACATCCCAAAGCCAATACTTCCTTTGGCCGCCTTTCTTCCAGTTCTCTGCTGCCGATGACTGGAACGAATTGCAAAAAACACTGAAGCTGGAGTCTTATACTCCCTCTCTAACTTTAAGCATCAGTTGTCAGAGCAGTTTACCAATCACTGTACCTGTACACAGCCAATCTGTAAATAGCACACCCAACTACCTCATCCCTATTGTACTTATCCTCTTGCTCTTTTGCACCCCAGTATCTCTACTTGCACATCATCATCAGCACATCTATCACTCCAGTGTTAATGTTAAATTGTAATTATTTCGCCTCTATGGCCTATGTATTGCCTTAACTCCCTACTCTTCAACATTTGCACACACTGTACGTATAGTTTTTTATTGTGTTATTGACTGTACATTTGTTTATGTGTAACTTTGTGTTGTTGTTTTTGTCGCACTGCTTTGCTTTATCTTGGCCAGGTCGCAGTTGTAAATGAGAACTTGTTCTCAACTGGCCTACCTGGTTAAATAAAGGTGAAATAAATTAAAATGTTACTCCTTAATCACTATGATAAATACAATATATTTACTTAAGTGTACTTTCAACAGAGCTGGTATATACTTTGAAGTGCAAAGTGTAGYAATATACTGTAGGTGAAATCAATCATTACATTTTAGTGGACACTTATCTACAGCGATTTACAGTAGTGAGTACATACATTTCYGTACTGRTCCCCTGTGGGAATCAAACCCATAACCCTGGCATTGCATGTGCCATGCTCTACCAACTGAACCTTACGGGGCTCAGTTGACACAGACATGGGGCATAGCAGGAAAATCAGTATGCTGTGAACCAAGAGATTGTGAGTTTAAATCCCAGGTGAGGTTAGTTCAAATCCTAGGTGAGGACATGTTGAATAATAAATACTGTATAAATGAACATGCACAATGTAATCACGTATGTCAACCTGTGTCAAATATGGAAGTTGAAAACATTRTATGTCAAAAGCACCGTCTGTATGCTAGTTCCACAAACATTTTTTGTGAAGATGCCCAAATAATAATTTTTAGTTGAATGTGAGACAAACATATGAGACAAATTGATCAAAAATATAATTTTAAGTTRACTGAATTTTTGCCTAAATTTTCTCAAGTTTGGGCCAACTAAATATGTTAAGTTTAGGTAACACTTTGATCGAAAAGTTCAGTGAACTAAAAAAGGTTGTGGAACCACTTACAATTATTAGTTGAAACTACTATCATTTTTTTATAGTGCTTCTGTGTCTCCAGGTAGACTCACCTCAGAGAGTCTGGACCTCCAAATGCATCCATGCACACACACACACACACACACTGATGGTGATAGTAGTGTTCAGTATTTTCATTTTTGCACACACATTCAGCTTATGATCAGTTTTACATATATGTTTTGAGGAAGTGAACATTTTCCTTTCCCCAGATTCATCCCCCTTCTCCTCCTCCTTCTCCTCCCACCTCCCCAATGTCCTTCTCCTCCCCCACCTCTTCTGCCATACTCTCCTTTTTAAATGTTTACACATTGCCCTCTGGCTGTGCAGGAGGGACGGATTTGGGTGACGGCATCAGAAAAAACTTTCCCCACATCCTTAAGAGTACCAGACACTTCTTCCTCATTACTAAAGGGACAATGACATCATATCCTCTACTCTGACCTCTATCAAATCAATACTGCTTCCTCTGTCTGGTTAGATATGATTTTACTCTGTGTGCTGGGTTGCAGATGCCCCATGCAGTGGCGACCCGTCATTCAGGGCTTTTTTTTAGGGGGCTTGCCTGTTTTGCATGTTATTTTGGCATTAATACAAGTCAGTTTGCAGTTTTTCTCAATTGCTAAAACACAATTTCTGAAACCTTGCTCCATTTCCTGAAAACATTAAACACAAAACCTCATCTTCAAGCACTATTTACATAACCTCTGACTCCTCTCGCAAAATGAAACATTCGCCTCAAAACAGTTTTACCTGTGTTTAAAATCAAACACTGCTCTCAAATCATAAACAAAGTGATCAAAATGATATACRCTCTCAAGCAGTCAGTAAACAATACACCCCGAAAAATAGAAAATACATTGTTCAAAACATACAATTCTCAGGGAGAAGTACATTTTTAATCTAAAAAAAAAATCATATTTTTCCGTCTGTCACGCCCTGACCATAAGTTTGCTTTGTATGTTTATATGTTTTGTTTGGTCAGGGTGTTATCTGAGTGGGCATTCTATGTTGTTTGTCTAGTTTGTCTATTTCTATGTGTTTGGCCTGATATGGTTCTCAATCAGAGGCAGGTGTTTGTCGTTGTCTCTGATTGGGAGCCATATTTAGGTAGCCTGTTTTGTATTGTGGGTTGTGGGTGATTGTTCCTGTTTCTGTGTTTGGTCACCATACGGGACTGTTTCGTGTTCGTTAGTTTATTAGTTATTTTGTTTGTTTGTTTCAAGTATTCTAAATAAATATGAATACTCACCACGCTGCGTATTGGTCCGATATCTCCTACTCCTCCTCAGACGAGGTGTCACGTTCCTGACCTATTGTTCCTTTTTCTTTTATTTATTTAGTTGGTCAGGGCGTGAATTGGGGTGGGTTGTTTTTGTGTGTTTTGTCTAGTCTATGGGGTGTTGTATGTGTATGGGGCAGAGTAGAGTATAGTTGTCTAGTTATGTCTATGGCTGCCTGGATTGGTTCTCAATCAGAGACAGCTGTCATTCATTGTCTCTGATTGGGAGCCATATTTAAGGCAGCCATARGCAGTAGGCTTGTGTGGGTAGTTGTCTATGTATGTTCTATGTTGCATGTGTGCACTTAGTTCAGTTTAGCTTCACGATCGTTTGTTTTGTTCATTTTGTAAGTGGTTGTTTTTTCCTTCATTAAAGAAGATGTATTTTTCCCGCGCTGCGCCTTGGTCCTCTCTCTCTCCCTTTGACGATCGTGACACGAGGAGGACGAAGAAAAGCGTTACACCGTCATTCTCTTTTGATGAACGAAAACATGTTCTATCATAGTAGCTCAAAATTGATCAGAAATTACTACTCTGCTTTGCTCTTTGCAATTTTGTTTTTTGTTCTTCCTCCTCCTTGTACCCCTATTTTTCCAGTACTGTACCCTGCATCTCACAAACTTGTCYTTTGTCTCTGTGATACTGTAATTCTTGTTCTTTGTTGATATGAACCTGCAACCAGTCAAAATCTATTGAGCAGTCACTACTGTTACTAAATGGAAAGCACAATGTTCAGGGCCATACAATTTGTCCATTGTACAGTATACAGCCTACAATGCACTGTACTACAGTATACAATACTRAAAGGGACAAAAATCAAAGGAGTAAACATGTGATCAATGTGCTTCTTCTTGTCTTTGGGCTGKGTCAGGCCAGAGCACTTCTTCGACATCACAAGGAATATTGTCCCTCCGTATCCAGCCCTGACATGATTCCTCACCTATATCACCACAGGCTAAATCCATGGCTTGCAGCAGATTTACTCTGGTGTAGGGTTGTCTATCATACACTTTCCATCTCCAAGAGGAGAAAAACTCCTCAATTGGGTTCAGGAAAGGCGAGTATGGAGGGAGGTACAAGTTCATAAACTGTCCATTGATGTTAAACCATTCCCTTACCTGAGCAGCTCGGTGGAAACTGACATTGTCCCACACTATCACATAGGTGGGAATGGGATTCTCATTTAGCTCTTGACCCTGCTGTTCTTGAACCTGCTGCTCAAATAAAATATCTTTTAGATTGGCAATAAATCTTAGAAGGTGCTGGGTGTTATATGGCCCGAGTGTAACATGGTGATGTAGAACTCCATGGTTGCTGATAGCAGCACAGATTGTGACATTGCCACCTCGTTGACCAGGGACTTCACCAATGGTCCGCTGTCCAATCATGTTTCGGCCTCTCCTTCTCCTCTTTGTTAGATTGAAGCCTGTTTTATCGACAAAGATGAACTCATGGGGTCTGTCCAAGGATTCCAAGTCAAATATTGTCTGTGTAGAAATACAATATACTGTATGTAGAATTTTGTAAGTCGTACAGAGACAGTGCTATACTGTAGAGTACAATTAGGCTTCTGATTCACATACATTGTATGTACTGAAGAGTAATGTCATTCACATAGTATGTGTTAGTACTGTAGACAATCTGGATTACAGTAATTGTTTCTGAATGTACACTTACTTGCACATACTGAGCTC
>NW_019942896.1:42661-62057 GCF_002910315.2 Salvelinus sp. IW2-2015 | reverse complement strand
CAGGCTAAATCCATGGCTTGCAGCAGATTTACTCTGGTGTAGGGTTGTCTATCATACACTTTCCATCTCCAAGAGGAGAAAAACTCCTCAATTGGATTCAGGAAAGGCGAGTATGGAGGGAGGTACAAGTTCATAAACTGCCCATTGATGTTAAACCATTCCCTTACCTGAGCAGCTCGGTGGAAACTGTATGGATGGCATGTGCATTAGAGTGCAGAATGTTTTGAGAATGAGAATGTGTTTAGAGTTTTGCTGAAAAGTCTAAGTGAGATCTGCAAATTGTGTTTTACCATGTGAAATGGTTTAAGGTATTGACAACAGACTGCATAATTAGCTAAATGAGTCCAGGCAACTGAGAACTTTGTTCAGCCAATGGGTTTTAGTGCTTTAGCAATTGAGAAAAACTGTAATGAAGCTGCATACAAACATGRTCTCTTTTTTGTTTTCTTGAGTAAGGCAGCTCCAAAATTCAGGTGCTTCAGCCTTCCTCGGTGCTTTCTGTGGTGGTGGGGCAAGCCAGCAGAAAATATGGAGCGTTGCACCGTGATTGGCTCAGTGTTTCTACACTCATGGGGACACTACGTCACCGCAAAGTCTAAGAGGAGACCTCAAAATGTCTAGTCTTTCGGTGCTGCCATAGAGTTACATTAGAAGTGCTCATCCAAGAAGGCTCAAGGTCACTGGCCACAGATAAATTGACATCAAATCACATTATATGTACAGTAGCTTTGAATGTACTGATCATGTCAACATCATACTTTCAAAATCTTAGTTAGCAGTCATCATCATGAATCAATTCGACAATCTACTGGCAAATCTTTTTTAATCCTTGTCATATGAAGAGAAATAATGAAGAGAAATTACAGATAAAATGTATCGGTGCTCATTTGCCATTGGACATAAACATTACACAAAAAGTTGGAAATCGCAAAGAGTGGTTTGGAAGGAATCAGTGACAGTGGCTGTGTGGTCTCAAATCTGGGATTAAGGGGCGTTTCCAAATGTAAAATGATTAACATTCAACATTGGCCATGCTGTCAATGAAGTATGATTTGTGCTGCGCGCAAAACAACTGTTTAACTCGGAAATGCGAAAACCTGACTTCAGTGAGTTCAAAACAACTGAGAAGTCGGGAATAAACGAGCTCCGACTGGGAAAATAAGTTTTGAACTGTCATCCAAACTCGGAATTGTAAATCCGGCCTCCAGATGTTTTGAAAGCACCATAAATCCATGACAAAGTTTGCCCACGAAGGACCACCGCTCCACCTTCCTGTTCAAGTGAGCACAGCACGACAAGATGAGTCCAAAAAAAAGTGAAGCATTTATTTGGGCTGCAATCTGAGATGCAGTTACCTCCAATGAACTTATCCTCTGCAGCAGAGTTAACTCTGGGTCTTCCTTTCCTGTGGMGGTCCTCATGGGAGCCAGTTTCATCATAGCACTTGATGTTTTTTGCGACGGCACTTGAAGAAACTTTCAAAGTTCTTGTAATTTTCAGAATTGACTGACCCTCATGTCTTAAAGTAATGATGGACTGTCGTTTCTCTTTTCTTATTTGAGCTGTTCTTGCGATAATATGGCCTTGGTATTTTACCAAATAGGGCTATCCACACCTACYTTGTCACAACACAACTGACTGGCTCAAACGCATTAAGAAGGATAGAAATTGCACAAATTAACTTTTAACAAGACACACCTGTTAATTGAAATGCATTCCAGGTGACTACCTCATGAAGCTGGTTGAGAGAATGCCAATAGTGTGCGAAGCTGTCATCAAGGCAAAGTGTGGCTACTTTGAAGAATCTCAAATATAAAATATGTTTTGATTTGTTTAAGACTTTTTTGGTTACTACATGATTCCATATGGGTTATTTCATAGTTTTGATATTTTCACTATTATTCTACAATGTAGAAAATAGTCAAGATAAAGAAAAACCCTTGAATGAGTTGGTGTGTCCAAACTATTGACTGGTACTGTACATTTCAAAAGTGCTTAACAAATAGTATATTGACTAACTGACTTGCCTAGTTAAATAAAGGTTACATTTTTTAAATAAATATAACGTCCATCCTAGCTCGCTGATTAACGTCTTAATCGAAATTACAGATTGCCTCTTATCCGCTTGTTGTCCCCTTATGCCATAGTTTGTACATCTCAATTGTCATTAGAAACCACATTTGTGTAAGCAAATCAGCCATATCATCTGKTTTTTTTTAAGGCAGTAAATGAAGCTGAATGAACTGTTTCGCTGCCTGTATGGCTCCGCTGATAGCCAGGTGTAGCAGTGGTAAGAAGTTGGGACTGCTGTTGGGACAGCTTTATGTACGTAAGCCCTAACAGTTTGTGGGCACCGTTTGTCACCTTTATAGTGCAATTATTGTATTGTATTGTTTAGTGTTGTGTTGTGTAGTGGGTTTGCTGGCATGCATCCCACTTTTTTATTTTTTGCCCCACCAAGATTTACATGCTAAAATCGCCACTGGCCCCATGTACTCACTAATTACATTCAGATAGATCAGGTAATGGTGTTGTCTAGTTGTAGTTCTTACACATGCCAGCAGGGGGAGGTAGCGAACTAGATTTATCTGAGAACTGTTATGTGTTGTCATTGGAATACTCTGCTTCCCATGCAGCACATGATCTCCATATGTTCCTCTGATTGTCCTCATTACTCCCACCAATTAATGTATTGTAATAGACTCACAGCACAGTGGAAATGTGTCAAGACTGACTGAGACAATCTGGTGCATAACTGGATCTGCTAGATATAACTACAGTACAACAAGGGCTTTTTCATGAAGTCATGTATGAGCTTTAAACAATTTCAGAAATAAAGGCAGCAGCCAGGAGAAATTTGACCCATGCTTGACATGCCAAACAGATCCAGCCCTCAGCCTACAATACCCTCTCAATTATGCAAGATTTGACGTATGTTTTAACAGAGATTACCCTTCAATTATAACCATGATAAACAGTTGATAACAGATCCAGGTCTGTTTCTGATTTATGCCTTTATCTTTGAAGACAGCCAGAGCCATTCAGATAGAGGATGGAGGGTGGGGTGAGGAAGACAGAACAGCCAGGACTGTTCTAACGGAGGGAGGGGCGAGGAGGGTGAGGAAAGGCGGAGGAGGGAAGAACAGCCAGGGCCATTCAGACAGAGGGAGGGTGGGGGTGGATCTATATAGTTCTTATCAAACTTCCATATATGGTATGTCTCTAATAGATCTATAGGGTTCTGATGTGTCTCAGAATGGATCTATATGGTTCTGATGTGTCTCAGAATGACCTATATGGTTCTGAAATGTGTTGCAGAATGGATCTATAGGTTTTGATGTGTTCAGAATGGACTGTGGTTCTGATGTGTCTCAGAATGGATCTATAGGGTTCTGATGTGTTTCAGAATGGATCTATAGGTTATGAATGTGTCTCTGAATAGGATTGTAATATGCTTGATGTGTGTCTCAGAATGGATCTGTGGGGTTCTGATGTGTCTCTGAAAGATCTATAGGGTTCTGATGTGTCTGCATGATATCTATTGCTCTGATGTGTCTCAGAATGAATTGTGGGGTTCTGATGTGTCTCAGAATGGATATATATGTTTGATGTGTCTCAGAATGGATCTATATGCTCTGATGTATGTCTCAGAATGGATCTATAGGGTTCTGATGTGTACTCAGAATGGATACTATATGTGTGAATGTGTCTCAGAATGGATCTATATGCTTGATGTGTCTCTGAATGGTCTATAGGTTGATGGTCTCAAATGATATATGTTCTGATGTGTCTCTGAATAGATCTATATGCCTGATGTATGTCTCAAATGGATCTATAGGGTTCTGATGTGTCCAGAATGGATTATAGGTTTCTGGTATGTCTCTGAATAGATCTATATGCTCTGATGTATGTCTCAGAATGGATCTATATGGTTCTGATGGTGTCTAACTGAGAAACTATATGGTTCTGATGTGTTGCAGAATGGATTAATAGGGTTCTGATGTGTCTCAGAAATGGATCTATAGGGTTCTGATGTGTTCTCTGAAATGATCTATATGGTTCTGATGTGTCTCAGAATGGATCTATATGCTCTGATGTGTGTCTCAGAATGGATCTGTGGGTTCTGATGTGTCTCAGAATGGATCTATAGGGTTCTGGTATGTCTCTGAATAGATCTATATGCTCTGATGTGGTTTGAAATTAATTTAATGCTCGATGTATGTTCAAATGTTTATATGGTTCTGATGTGTCTCAGAATGGACCTATATGTTTGATGTGTTGCAGAAATGGATCTATAGGGTTCTGATGTGTCTCAGAATGGATCTATAGGGTTCTGATGTGTCTTCTGAATAGAATCTATAGGGTCTGATGTGTCTGTGAATAGATCTATATGCCTCTGATGTATGTCTCAGAAGTGGTCTGTGGGGTTCTGATGTGTCTCAGAATGGATCTATATGTTCTGATGTGTCTCAGAATGGATTATATGCTCTGATGTATGTCTCAGAATGGATCTATAGGGTTCTGATGTGTCTCAGAATGGATCTATATGTTTGATTGTTCTGAATAGATCTATATGGTTCTGATGTGTCTCTGAATAGATTCTATATGCTCTGATGTATGTCTCAGAATGATCTGTGGGGTTCTGATGTGTCTCAGAATGGATCTATATGTTCTGATGTGTCTCAGAATGGATCTAAGTATGCTCTGATGGTATGTCTGCAGAATGGATCTCATAGAGGTCTATGTGTCTCAGATGGATCTATATGTCTGATGTGATCTCATAATGGATCTATATGTTTGATGTGTCTCAGAATGGATCTATGGTGTAGGCCGTCATTGTAAATAATACTTTATTCTTAACTGTCTTGGCTTAGTTAAATAAAGGTTAAATAAAATAAAAACATTAAAAATATGGTTCTTTTTGTGGTCGCAGGAATGGAACTGTTATGGCTCTGCTGTAATGTCTCAGATGGATCTTGTTGCTGCTCTGCTGTATGTCTCAGAATGGATCTGTATGGCTCTGATGTATGTCTCAGAATGGATCTGTATGGCTCTGATGTATGTCTCAGAATGAATCTATAGGGTTCTGATGCAACTTCTGCTGCATGTCTCTCAGACAAAACAGCCCTATGGAGGTTTTCTGGTGAAATGAGATTGTCTGTCATGCATTCTGTATGCCCATGAACTTTATGCATGCATAGACGTACATAAGTGCACACTATATGTATAAAGTAACACTATTTAAAATGACACTGATTTGGATCTCACTATACAAAACCCAGTGAGAGTTGTTGACTGATTCTGAATATCAATGAGCTGATTGTCTGGGTAACTGAGCTCTGAGTGACCTCCCTCCCTCTCGCTCTGATCACAACGTTGAACATAATGACAGAGGGTTACCGTGGAAATCCTGCAGCATGACCATCGATTGATTGACAGGTAGAGAGGGCTATTCTGAGAAGGGAAGAGGCGGGATAAGAATTAGTATTTTCATTAGCCAGCTAACTGCTCACCATGCTGTACTTAGGTCAGAACATGATTTRTATTGGTCTATATAAAGACAGAGACTTTGCGGAATGAGAGCTCTGCTTCTTTTCTCCTTCCTCTTCTTCTCTCTATCTCTTTCTCTCTATGTCTCTCTCTCTCTGTCTCTGAGGCAGGCAGAATATTCTCCTGTGAAGGCGTTTGATTGCTGAATGGTGGAATGCAACTGCTGCAATTCGAGGAATTTCCTCCACAACAGCTAAGAGGAATGCGCCTTCAGCTCGGAGAGAGGGAGAAGGAGACTATCAGCCTGTTTTAGATAAGGAAATGTGAGGACTTACTGTACAGTTAGTTCATGGTTGAGTGTCAATGCTGAGGAGAGGTTCTCCTTCACTGTATTTAATGGATGTGTCCCAAATTACATTCTATTCCCTACATAGTGCACTAGGGCCCTGGTCAAAGTAGTGTACTATAGAGAATAGGGTGCCATTCGGGGTGCAACAAATTGCTTCCCAAAAATGTCCAATGATAAGCTACATTAAATCTGTTTCAGTTAATGTCTAACTCATCAGCAAACTCATCATTAACTGTAACCACGACTGCAGAGGTACAGTGCATTCGGAATGTATTCAGGCCCCTTGACATTTTCCACATTTTGTTACGTTACAGCCTTATTGTAAAATTGTTATTTTCCCTCATAAATCTACACACAATACCCCATAATGACAAAGGTAAAACAGGTTTTTTGAAATTATAGCAAATTTATTTAAAAAATGTAAMCTGAAATATCACATTTACATAAKTATTCAGACCCTTTACTCAGGACATTGTTGAAGCACCTTTGGCAGCAAATCCAGCCTCAAGTCTTCTTTGGTATGACGCTACAAGCTTGGCACACCTGTATTTGGGGAGTTTCTCCCATTCTTCTCTGCAGAATCTCTCACGCTCTGTAAGGTTGGATGGGGAGCGTCGCTGCACAGCTATTTTCAGGTCTCTCCAGAGATGTTAGATTTGGTTCAAGTCCGGGCTCTGGCTGGGCCACTTRTGGACATTCAGAGACCTGTCCCRAAGCCACTCATGCATTGTCTTAGCTGTGTGCTTAGGGTCGTTGTCCTGTTGGAAGGTGAACTTTCGCCCCAGTCTGAGTTCCTGAGCACCCTGGAGCAGGTTTTCATCAAGGATCTCTCCGTACTTTGCCCCGTTCATCTTTCCCTCTATCCTAGTCTCCCAGTCCCTGCCGCTGAAAAACATCSCCACAGCATGATGCTGCCACCACCATGCTTCATCGTAGGGATGGTACCAGGTTTTCTCCAGACGTGACGCTTTGCATTCAGGCAAAAGAGTTCAATCTTGGTTTTATCAGACCAGAGAATCTTGTTTCTCATGGTCTGAGACCTTTAGGTGCCTTTTGGCAAACTCCAAGCGGGCTGTCATGTGCCTTTTACTGAGGAGTGGCTTCCGTCTGGCCACTCTACCGTAAAGGCCTGTTTGGTGGAGTGCTGCAGAGATGGTTGTCCTTCTGGAAGGTTCTCCCATCTCCACAGAGGAACTTTAAAGCTCTGTCAGAGTGACTATCGGGTTCTTGGTCACCTCCCTGACCAAGGCCCTTCTCCCCCGATTGCTCAATTTGGCCGGTCGGCCTGCTCTAGGAAGAGTCTTGGTGGTTCCAAACTTCTTCCATTTAAGAGTGATGGAGGCCACTGTGTTCTTGGGGACCTTCAATGCGGCAGATTTTTTTTTGTACGAGGTACAGATCTCTACCTCGACACAATCCTGTCTCGGAACTCTACGGACAATTCTTTCAACYTCATGGCTTGGTTTTTGCTCTGACTTGCGCTGTAAACTGTGGGACCTTATATAGACTGGTGTGTTCCTTTCCAAATCATGTCCAATCAATTGAATTTACCACAGGTGGACTCCAATCAAGTTGTAGAAAAATCTCAAGGATGATCAATGGAAACAGGATGCACCTGAGCTTAATTTTGAGTCTCATAGCAAAAGGTCTGATTACTTATGTAAATAAAGTATTTCTGTTTTTATTTTTAATGCATTTTCAAAAATGTCGAAAAACCTGTTTTCACTTTGTCATTATGGGGTATTGTGTGTAGATTGATGAAGATTTGTAGTTATTTAATCCATTTTAGAATAAGAATGTAACGCAATAAAATGTGGAAAAAGTCAAGTGGTCTGAATACTTTCCGAATGCACTGTATGTGTCTAATTGTACATGTAGTCAGTTGGCTAAACCAAGGCATACAGCCACAGTAGCCTACATGTACAAGACCCTTACTTGCGGCAACTTTGCTGATAGCTACTTTATGAAGGAAAAATGTACTTACTATGACTGTAAGTCGCTCTTGATAAGAGCATCTGCTAAATAACTAAAATGTAAATGTATTTTTCCCATCGTACATCAGTGTTGTTGGTCGCCATAACGGCATTAGACTGGGGATTAGGGTTAAGCAGGCTTCCAACCCAACCAGGCCCAGTGTCTTTGGCCAGCAGACAAGCAAGCCAGCAGGCCAGCAAGTCATACAGCTCTCAGCAGAGGGAGAAAATGTGGTCGAAGATTAACCACACTTATATGTACTTCAATGCACAACTCAAACATGCATGCACACACAAACAAAAATCCACACACACACATGYAGACACAAACAAAAGCACACTCACAAACATATAAATGCTACGTCTGTGATCGAGTGATTGTCTGAGGCTGTCTTAATCCCAGCCATCCATGTCTGAGGACGTCAGGAGATGATGTGGAAATTGGCCAGTAGAGGCAACAGTGAGCGCTGTTACCTTCAAGTAAACTCAACAAAAAAAGAAACGTCCTCTCACTGTCAACTGCGTTAATTTTCAGTAAACTTAACATGTGTAAATGTTTGTATGAACATAACAAGATTCAACAACTGAGACATAAACTGAACAAGTTCCACAGACATGTGATTAACAGAAATGGAATAATGTGTCCCTGAACAAAGGGGGGGTCAAAATCAAAAGTAACAGTCAGTATCTGGTGTGGCCACCAGCTGCATTACGTACTGCAGTGCATCTCCTCCTCATGGACTGCACCAGATTTGCCAGTTCTTGCTGTGAAATGTTACCCCACTCTTCCACCAAGGCACCTGCAAGTTCCCGGACATTTCTGGGGGGAATGGCCCTAGCCCAAAACGAGCAGTATGGCTGGTTGCATTGTCATGCTGGAGGGTCATGTCAGGATGAGCCTGCAGGAAGGGTACCACATGAGGGATTAGGATGTCTTCCCTGTAACGCACAGTGTTGAGATTTCCTGCAATGACAACAAGCTCAGTCTGATGATGCTGTGACACACCACCCCAGACCATGACGGACCCTTCACCTCCAAATCGATCCCGCTCCAGAGTACAGGCCTCGGTGTAACACTCATTCCTTCGATGATAAACGCAAATCCAACCATCACCCCTGGTGAGACAAAACCGTGACTCATCAGTGAAGAGCACTTTTTGCCAGTCCTGTCTGGTCCAGCGACGGTGGGCTTGTGCCCATATGCGAAGTTGTCTGGTGAGGACCTGCCTTACAACAGGCCAACAAGCCCTCAGTCCATCCTCTCTCAGTCTATTGCGGACAGTCTGGGCATTGATGGAGGGATTGTGCGTTCCTGGTGTAACTCGGGCAGTTGTTGTTACCATCCTGTACCTGTCCCGCAGGTGTGATGTTCGGATGTACCGATCCTGTGCAGGTATTGTTACACGTGGTCTGCCACTGCGAGGACGATCAGTTGTCCGTCCTGTCTCCCTGTAGCGCTGTCTTAGGCATCTCAATTTATTGCCCTGGCCACATCTGCAGTCCTCATGCCTCCTTGCAGCATGCCTAAGGCACGTTCTAGTAGATGAGCAGGGATCCTGGGCATCTTTCTTTTGGTGTTTTCCAGAGTCAGTAGAAAGGCCTCTTTAGTGTCCTAAGTTTTCATAACTGTGACCTTAATTGCCTACCATCTGTAAGCTGTTAGTGTCTTAACGACCGTTCCACAGGTGCATGTTCATTAATTGTTTATGGTTCATTGAACAAGCATCGGAAACAGTGTTTAAACCCTTTACAATGAAGATCTGTGAAGTTATTTCGATTTTTATGAACTATCTTTGAAAGACAGGGTCCTGAAAAAGGGATGTTTCTTTTTTTGTTGAGTTTAGATTTGGTTTTGCTATGGCGTTGTGGACGRGGATGATCAATAGGCGTAAGAAAGCCATAGAATGTTGTTTTTGAGATTTGTTTTAAGCCTATCCTAAACCTTAACCCTTACCTTAACCATTCGATGTTAATGCCAAAATTTAAGATTTCGGAGTCAATGTCTTAACTTAACCTAAAACACTTTKAAATTTGACATTTGCAACAACTTTGAAATTTGACGTTTGAGAAACTGACTGTGAGAGCTAGTTTCAGCATTCATGGCATGTTCCATAGGTATAAGCTCTCCATTCAAATGTGATTTATTGAATGATAAACACAAGAGTATGTCTCTAGCATAAGATCATGTAGTCCAATTTCAAACGATTTGAGAAAGAAAAGTACAATGTTTCTATGTAGAGAATGTCTCAAATTATGTCTCATAATATTTATTTTATAAAGCGAAAAGGTAATGTAAAAAAAATACAAATAATTACTGATTCAAAATTGTGAATTAAAGAATGAATGTAGTGTTCAGAGCAGGGTCGCATCCCAGTAAATATACAGTACCAGTCAATAGTTTGGACACACCTACTCATTCAAGGGTTTTTCTTTCTTTTTTTTTCTTTTCTACATTGTAGAATAATAGTGAAGACATCAAAACTATGAAATAAGTGTTAAACAAATACAAATATATTTTATCCACCCTTTGCCTTGATGACAGCTTTGCACATTCTTGGCATTCTCTCAACCAGCTTCATGAGGTATTGAATGAATTTCAGCTTGTTAGGGCTAGGGTCATTTTTTCAGAATTTCCGCCTGACTGACATGCCCAAAGTAAACTGCCTGTTACCCAGGCCCAGAAGCCAGGATATGCATATAATTTGTACCATTGGATAGAAAAAACTTTGAAGTTTGTATCAATGTTAAAATAATGTATGAGACTATAAGACAATTGATATGTTAGGAGAAAATCCAAAGAAAAACCAAMCAGAATTTTCTTTTTTTTGGAGATCCCATGCTCTTACAATGGATAGCTACGGGTCCTATGCAATTCCAGCTCCCAGATTGCAATTCCTATGGCTTCCACTAGATGTCAACGGTCTTTGTTCAAGGTTTCAGGCTTGTTTCTTCCAAAACGAGGAAGAATTTTGAGTTTTGGTACTGGGAGTCACAGTTGGAAATCAATCTGTGGGCGCGCGACGAAGAGGACGCGCATTTGATAATTTGACCTTTCTATTGAACATACTTCTTTCCGTATGAAATATTATAGTTTAATTACATTTTTAGGGTACCTGAGGATTAAATAGAAATGTAGTTTGACTTGTTTTAACAAAGTCTAGCAGTAGCTTTTTGGATTCCTTTCTCTGTATGTTGAACTCAAATCGATGGCGCCAACTAAACAGACTTTTTGGGATATAAAGAAGGATTTTATCTAACAAAACGACCATGTATGTTGTAGCTGGGACCCTTTGGATTGCAAATCAGAGGAAGATTTTCAAAAAGTAAGTGATTTATTAATCGCTATTTGTGATTTTATGAAGCCTGTGCTGGTTGAAAAATATGTTGATGTGGGACGCCGTCCTCAATCGCATGGCATGCTTTCACTGTAAAGCCTATTGTAAATAAGACCTGTATGTACCTAGATGTTTAATATCCATAATTTTTACGATTATTTATTTGAATTGCGCGCCCTCCAATTTCACCAGAAATTTTGTCAACAGGTGCCTAGCCCTAAATATGGCAATTCTCTCTGCTTTATTCAAATGTATCACTGACTGTATTGCTATCTGAACGCTGCTATTGCTGATAATATGGAGAGAATACTGACAGAGAGAGAGAGAGCACACTGGTATGTTTCACTGGTTTGAATCCCCGAGCCGACTATGTGAAAAATCTGTCGATGTGCTTAATAAATATATTGCACCATTCTCTATGCATGTAGACACTGGGATTTTCGTTTTTAAAATATGTGCATGCAATAATGTTGATTATGTGTATTGTCTTTAAAAAAATGGTTGTGTGTGTACTTAATTGAATAGACCCAAATATGAATCAACAACAAATATGTGACATCATCATCGTCATTGTGACATCATCAACAAATTGAAACATTGCATAATGTTTTACATGTTCCAGACAATGATATGCAAAATGTTGTGGCATAGGTTATTTTGATCCTGGATTAACCCTTTGTAGGTTACATGACAGTCATGTCTTAACTGGGTTACATCTGACCTACTATTCTAGATAAGTATGGCTGTAGGCTTATGCAATAAATGTCACCAAAAATAATTGAATGTCCTGCATGTGAATGGATTCTTGAAACTGTAGTTTATCAGTTTATTCCTAGAGTCTATGGTTTATTATGTTTTATAAGAGGGACATGAACCATAACTGAGTTTGCAGGTTAGCCTAGATCTATTTGTGGCTCGTTTCCAGCAACAAATGCGTATAATTTAACAGGTACTAAAAGTATCCTCAGTCCTTTCCCACTGTCCTTGRTCCTATTGCCCAGACTTGCCACTCCTGAGTGAGGCTTGCTCTTGTTATTGATGTCGCTTGGCTTGTGCTCTGCTGGTGCTGACGTAACCTGACGCACAAAGACAGAGGATCCGCCTCCAAACTCGACTCACTCGGCAACCAAGTCAGTGCTCAGTGCTGTGCGCACGGAGCCCCGTCCCCGCTATTGTCGTTTCTGCTCTGCTGTTTCTGTCATCCCCTTCCCTCCATCACTTCCTCCTACATTATAATAGTTTCACTGTGACTGCCTGCGGTCGGCTAACAAGGAAGCGTGGGGAGCGTGGCTCTTCACTTTCGTATGATAGAGAGGACATATGGCGGACTGTCATTATTCAGAAAACAACAGTCAAAGCATATTAATCCAAAACAAGCAACCGGGACGAGGAAAGATTCGATAACTGCAAAATGGCAACAACTACTTACGCAAAGTTTTAATGTCAAGCGTATTTACTTTGTTTTTAGCCCACCGTAAGGACAGCTTTCCAACCCGTTGTTTTGCATCGCTGTCAGTTACTTTTATTCATTGACATTTTCAACCTGTCATTGGGGTCGTAACGACGTATAATTTCCACTTTTGGTATTTTTCTTTTAAACACTATCCTGGACTGGGTGGTCGTGTACTTGTGTCCCTTTGCGTTTTAAATGTGACACACTCACTGACCGCCACCGTGCTGCACGAGCCCTTTAATAATTCAGGGTAAATCTGTCGACGTGTGTTGGCACCAGCGACCGACATGGGGGCTAAGCAGAGCAGCCCAGCCGCTAACGGACGGACCAGGGCTTACTCTGGCTCGGATCTCCCTTCAAGCACCTCTACTACCAGCAATGGGAACGGTAGGACTGCAGCCATGGCAATGAGCTATCACGCGTACGGCCAGTCGGCTCACGGGGCCTCGGGAACCACAGCGACCTCCAGTCAACACATTGGCCCCAGGACGAGGTCCGTGGGAGGCAGTTCTGGAGGGTCAGGGCTAAGACCCCAGTCAGGCATCAACATCCCCAACAACAGTGGAGCCTACAGCTCACAGGAGTCTGGCAGCAGCACCCCGGAGGAGGCAGAGAGGGACAGGTCCAGCGGGGGGCAAGGGGGTCCCCGGTTGTTGATTGGATCATTACCAGCACACCTTTCRCCTCACCTTTTTGGAGGTAAGAGACTGGCTGACAATACGGTAACAACATGCAACAAGCAACTTGTGTCTGTGTAGTGTTGAATCTCAGTTTTATTCACTGAACTCTGTCTAAATGTGTTTTACACCTGTTACTCACCAGTGTGGACCAAATGTGTCCTAACCTCAGTTTTACAGCTACTTGCAACTTGGATGACATGTTTATAGTAATAACTGTGAAATAATAGTGTTGTAACAACATTTTAGATGATCATAGTTTACAGTCATAATGCAGTCTATGATTCAATAACTCCCGCCTCATCCTCTTCCTCCTCCTTATCTTCCCCATCTTCATCGTCCTCCTCCTCATCACCATAATTTACTTTTACAGTGCACACCATAGTAAAGAGTGTTCATTATCAGCAGTGAATGTGATACCAAACAGCCTTTTTTGGAACGATGGAGAGCATTCATCTGATCTCTGCAACCACAACCCACATCATGTCCACCTCAGTATGATACATCCCTGTCAATGATCATCCCACATGACATATAGTTGTAGGGGAGACAGGCTACACTAAATCTCACCACCAGTGCCAGCAGACAGACATTCAGGTTACACGGTTATAAACTGTCTGTGTTTAGTGATCAAAGTTCACTCAACAAGGCATGCCTGTTGCTACAAGGACGTGTGTAATATAACACAATAACAAAGTCTGCATCTGCCTCTAGTCTATTCCATTAGCATTGGCCCTGATGTTGCTAACAGAGTGACATTGATATCTGCTTGAAGAAGCAAAGGTATAATAGTTGGTTAAAAATTGGTTATAGCCTACTACTGTAGTTATTGAGCAAGCTAATCAGTGATATGAGAATCACTCCTCCTAAATGAGGCTACTGTCTGTGTTCAGTCTAAGGAGAGACTGCCTAGTCCAGATCAGACTGTCAACTCAGTATCAGCAGAGCTTGTTTGCCTTTCTCTTCCGACATGCTGTTTGAGGATTAGTTTGGTCTAGGAATTTAACAGATTAGGTCCAGAAAACCACCCAAAAGATGGGGGTTACTTTGCAGTGAGCTGCTAAATATGCAGACATGCTGAATAGAGAGAGAAAGAGAGATTACTTTAGAGAAAGTCATTTCACTCTGCTTTCTCCCCATCTCTGAGGGGAATTATCATCATAAAACAGCGAGAAAGGGAGGGAGAATTTACATGGATTATCTGGGTCTGGGGAATATTTGCTCAGCAATTATCTTGGCTGTGAATGTTCACATGCCACTGACACTCTAAATCCATTAGCTGGATTCTCCTTTAACTTTCAGAAAGGGAAGCTTCGACATGCCTCATCTAACATGCCTCAAGTAATTAATCAAATCCAACATGGGATGTATCTCGATAGCTACCCTATTCCCTATATAGTGCACTACTTTTGACTATAGGAGTAGATTGCCAGTTGGGACGTACCAGGATGTTTGTAAGGTTACACGCCCGTCTTTGGAACGTGTGATGGACCATGCAGGTCAAGGAGGCATGTATTCTCCCATTAGAATGTAGACCTAAACAATCGAGCACCAACTGATTGAACCATTCAATCATCAACTCAACCCATTGAATTTCTCTCCACATTCTGCAGCCCTGCTCATTCAGACGTTGCTTCTCTCTCCTTTGTGCCTTCTTTGATACATTCACCCTGATCTCAAGCTGCAATTAAATTAAAACTCAAATTGGAATTGTCCTCCACTCACCTCAGCTGCGCTGTTCACTCTCACATAACATACACAGCCTGCAGAAGCCCTGCTATCGTTTCATAGGGAACAACCAGGTTCAGAGTTCACAGATGTATTCACCTCAGCTGCGCTGTTCACTCTCACAATAGAGTAGACTAGCCAGCCTCCAGAATCACTGATGTCACTTAATAGTCTTAAGAAGCATGTCTGGTAAAAGTTCAGACTTCACGTACAGTATGCACTACAGGCCAGCTATTCACTCTCACACAATATAGCCTACAGACATAATATGCCTTGGATATCATGTCTGGTGTAAGTTTCAGGCTTCACACAGCTGGAGCACCTGTGGTGAAAACAGAGCAGCCATGTTGTTGAGTAGTTGAGTCGTTGGTTGCTCAGGTGGAATTTCCCCGGCAGCTCTTGGGTTCTGTGTTGAGAGGCCAGCCTGTTCTCTGCTCTCGACCTTCTTCCTGCACCCGGGTCGTGGCGTGTTCTGTCAGGGTGAGCCTCAACCACATCAGATCCACTCCGATGTAAACACAGTTAGAATTTAGACTCCTGTGTGTCTGAGAGCAGAGGGGGAATATTGTTTTACACACAGACACATGCATACACATGCACACACATACATACATACATACATACATACATACATACATACATACATACATACATACACACACACTCTTGGCTTGGTTTTGACTATGCATGCTCTGACATGCACGTCAACTGTGGGACCTTATATAGACAGATGTGTGCCTTTCCAAATCATGTCCAATCAACTGAATTTACCACAGTGGACTCCAATCAAGTTGTTAGAAACGCCCCAAGATGATCATGTAAACAGGATGCACCTGAGCTTAATTTTGAGTCTCATAGCAAAGGTCTGAATACTTATGTAAATAATGTATTTCTGTTTTTATTTTTAAGTATTTGCAAAAATGTCTAAAAACACTGTTTCACTTTGTCATTATGGGGTATTGTGTGTAGATTGATGAACAAAAAAATATTTAATCAGTTTTTTAATAAGGCTGTAACGTTAACAAAATGTGGAAAGTTGAGGTTGAATACTTTCCGAATGCACTGTACATAGACTGCTGCTC
Organism: Salvelinus sp. IW2-2015; assembly: GCF_002910315.2. Lineage (NCBI taxonomy): Eukaryota > Metazoa > Chordata > Actinopteri > Salmoniformes > Salmonidae > Salvelinus > Salvelinus sp. IW2-2015. Next base: position 45,970 of record NW_019942896.1, on the reverse strand, counting down.
CAGAGAGGCCTATTTACACAGGAAAGAAGAAAAGAGGGATAATGAATGGATCTGAATAATGAATGATCGAGATCTGAACAAAAATGTACAGATGAGGATGAGAAAACACCGGTACAAAAAGACAGATTAACACGAGAACCCTTGGCCCAACAGACCCCCCCCCCCCCCCCCTTCAAAGTAATAGCAACATTCTAACAGTGCAATTAATACATTTCATATATGCTATCGCAAATATAATCATTTATTTGTGTTTATGAAGGCCTAGGGTAACTTTAGAATACTATTTTTATTTGATTTCAAATAGCACAATAGCATTTTCATTAGCTCATGTTACTACAGGCTACATGTGAAAAACAAAAAACAAAAACAATTTTTTCAAGTATTCAATCAATTTTATTAATGGAGTGCCATTGTTACATCTATGAAACAGAACGCCTATGTGTTGTATTACGGTAACAGTTTATTTTTATAACGACAAAATAAATACAAATACCCAAACTACCAAGACGCACAGTCAAGACTCGCGGTCAAATGATGAAAACATCAGTAACCTAAATAGTGAAACGCAGCACAAACGCAATAATGGCATTCTAATGAATTTTGTGGGTATGACAGCAGTCAAAATAATTCAGCACGTGCTTCTGTGCGTCTTCACGCAATGGCATCAGTTGGATTTCATTTAGCTGTTATCTGCTTGTCTCAATATTTGACTCAATATTCGTACCTTTCACTTGCTTGACACACTTTGACATACCTTTGTTTGGTTGTAATACGTAATCGTCTCCGGTTTCCTCTTGTTGTGTCCCGTCGTCTTGTCGTTGTGGAGTACAATGGCTGTGCAGGTACCTTATGTTGCACTGAGGGAGGGAGCTCCCGTCTCACTTTGTTCATGGTGCTGGCCGACTTTTTTTCTTTGCAAGCAACTTGTTCGCCAATGACAGTGAAGTGAAGAAATTGTCCATGGGGACATTTCTCCCATTGCCAACGCAAGGTTCCACAAGCCTCATCACCACATTCTTCGACACTGGCTCACCTGCTGCCGATGTGTTTTTTTCCCAGAAATTGAAAGCCGTTCAGCATGTACGATTACACACGCTCTCACTAAGTAGCCTACTCCAGGTAGGTTAGAGTAGACTGATAAGACTTCTTTGATTCGGTGGACTGATATAGGGTACATACCATCTGAAGATTATATTTAGAATGGATCAATACCAATAGAATGCCCCGCTCTGTTCTTCATTCACAATTGGTGATTACATAATTATGCATCGTTTGCTTACCCTCGCTCATCAACTCACCCGTTCTCCCTCTGTCTCCCCATAATATTTTAATTAAATCATTTAATATGTTGTTATATGTGTGAAATTAGTTTCGGTATAGTTTAGGTTCGAGGCAATTATCCGGGTGATTATCAGCTGGACAATGTGCTTTCAACTGGCGGTCAGGAGGCAGTGTGCGATATAGACTTATTTAGGAAAAGTCAAGGACGGAGCGGAGCAGGCCCTACTGTCAGGAGGCAGTGTGTTATATAGACTTATTTAGGAAAAGTAAAAGATGAGTGGAGCAGGCCCTACTTCAGGAGGCAGTGTGTTATATAGCTTATTTAGGAAAAGTCAAGACGAGCGGAGCAGGCCCTACTGTCAGGAGGCAGTGTGTATATAGGCTGTATTAGGAAAAGTCAAGACGGAGAGCAGGCCCTACTGTCAGGACGGCAGTGTGTTATTTTATAGGCTTATTTAGAAAAGTCAAGACGAGTGGAGCAGCCCTACTGTCAGGAGGCAGTGTGTTGTATATAGCTTATTTAGGAAAAGTCAAGGACGGAGCGGAGCAAGCCCGACTGTCAGGAGGCAGTTGTGTTATAAAGATATTTGGAAAAGTCAAGACGGAGCGGAGCAGGCCCTACTGTCAGGAGCAGTGTGTTATATAGAGACTTATTTGGAAAAGTCGAGGACGGAGGGAGCAGGCCCTACTGTCAGGAGGCAGGTGTGTATATTGGCTTATTTAGGAAAAGTCAAGGACGGAGCGGGCAGGCCTACTGTCAGGAGGCAGTGTGTTATATAGACTTACTTAGGAAAATCAAGGACGGAGCGCAGAGCAGGCCCTACTGTCAGGAGGCAGTGTGTTATATAGACTTACTTAGGAAAAGTCAAGGACGGAGGGGGCATGACTTAAAAAACGGCAGAGTAATAAAATGAATAAATTCATGAGCAGTCAAAATGAGAAGAATAAGGGTGACAAAGGAAGAGATGAAAGAAAGGGTGTTGTGTGTGGTGTGTGTGTTGTGTGTGTGGTGGGTGTGTGTGTGTGTGTGTGTGTGTGTGTGTGTGTGTGTGTGTGTGGTGTGTGTGTGTGTGTGTGTGTGTGTGTGTGTGTTGGTGGTGTGGTGGTGAGAGAGAGAGAGTGAGTAGAGGTGAGGAGAGGAGTACATCTGACGATATGGCAGCAGTGCAGACTAACAGTAATAGAATTGAAAAATCACTGCGGTTGAAGCTTCCGATGGGAGTGAACATATTAATTATGGACTGAATATATCAGCATTATTCTCCTATAACCGGCATGGTTGATTACAGAGAAGGCTTGGTCAAGAGAAAGTGTGGTGTGTGTGTGTGTGTGTGGTGTGTGTGTGTTGTGTGTTGTTTGTGTGTCTGTCGTGTGCGTGTGCGTGTGTTTCACATGACTGCAGAAGTGTGGTGAGAAAAGGGCATACCCATGCTAGCTGTACCGTTTGATCAGCTGTCACATGAGATTTAACATGGAACAAAAATCATTTCCAGAAGAGGAATGACACACACAACACACTCTCACACAACAACACACACACACACATCACACAGCACCACACACACACACACACACCACACACACACACACACACACACACTGACTAAGAGATAGAGAGTGTCACTGTCTTGTTTTGCCTGATGACTGTCCTGTGTTTCCCATGTTGGACTACCGTCCTCATAAATATAGCGATACTAGCATAAGAACGCTTGAGAGCGCCTCTCTCTCCGTTAACTCCTCCTCGCTCACCCTCGTCTCCCCTCTCCGAGCAACAGCGTGCACTTGATTAGTTCATGCCCGTCTCTGTGCTGCCTAACTGCCTGACTGACGCCAGTGCACTTGGCTGCCAAGACATTAATTAATTTGTGATGGTCTCCTTCATTCTCTCAGACTGCACATTCTTCTGCTCTCAACTTGTAGAGGCAAGAGCTCAAAGTGAAAGTCAGTTGGGGAGAGGGAGAAAAGAGAGAGAGGGGAGAGAGAGAGAAGAGATTGAGAGAGAGAAGAGAGAGAGATGAGAGAGAGAGA
>NW_019942896.1:31499-37854 GCF_002910315.2 Salvelinus sp. IW2-2015 | reverse complement strand
CGCTCAATCATTGACCCACTGTGACAGCAATGCTATCATAGCGGAGCCCTGCCTTTTCCTTAGTCACCTGTAGACAACCCACTCTGTCATTAAGATGGAAATTCCCCACACACACCCACACACACACACACACACACACACACACACACACACACACACACACACACACACACACACACACACGCTGGTTAATGTGTCCCAACAACAGGTTGTTAGTTTGTGGATGTGACTCTGCACAAGGCTCTGCCTAATTATTAACCAGCTTCTTTAAGTTTCCTCTCTGTGATGGAAAGCAGGCTTCCGTTCTGTTTAGACGGCGTGTGTTTGTGTCTGCCTGCCTGCCTGCTTGCCTGCCTTTGTCTTGTCTGTCTGCTTGTCCATCCATCTGTCTGTCTGTCTGTTTGTCCGTTAGCCAGCAGCTGGTCTCCCCTCTCCGCCCCAAGCCTGACAGTCATCCATCTGAGCTGTGTCATCTATTGATAGGGCTGTGTGTTAATGTGGCAACATGTCTCATTTGTCCCGCCATTAACTCACATGGTCCTGCCTGCACCTGTAAAACTGTCATTCCACCTTTAAAGATCTGTCATTCCACCTTTAAAGATGCCGTTTTGTCTTTACGAGTGACACACTTAATGACAGGAGCGTCTGGTGGTCTCTGGAGAACTAGATGTGGAGGCTCATCTTGCTCCGATGGCAGAGGACCAGAGGAGGTAGAGATCCAGTTTGTCAGTGTGTCTTTGTAGAGTGGAGCAGAGTAGTGCACACAGAGAGTCAGTTAACTGTCAACTGCAGCACCTGCTGCTCACTCAACTGGCTGTAAGTCAACACACATGGAAATGCACTCACACACTCACACATGCACACACATACCCAAACACACACACTTGTGAACAGAGAGAGCAGGACAAGAGTGCAGGTAGGAGGAAGTGTGTGTGTGTGTGTGGTCTGCAGTTTGCTCTTTGCTCTGTGGGCTATTAAGGTTGGCTGTCAGCAGGTATTGTGCTGGTGCACCAACCGGAACACTCCCGCCCTCCGCCCAGTGAACGATTGTGTGTACACACACCACTAGACATGCAGTATTAGAATAATCCGCTAGCCAATGGGTTTGTTTTGCAGCAGGAGCCGTCTGGAGTGGGAGGGAGGAGACGAAGGGTACTGTGGTCTCTTTGAAGAAAGGACAGGAGAGGAGGAAAGGGAGGAGAAAGGGTGGGGAGAGGGAGGTACTGTTGTGTCTGTGGCTTGTTTGCTGGTGCTAAATCTGACTTCTGCTTGCTGGGTGTGAAACATGCCCTGTAAGGCCGGGGCTCTAGCTGTGGCCCTACTCTGCTCTGGTCTGCCCTGTGTGGAGACTCCACATGTCTTAACATGTCTTCTCTTTCCCTACCTTCCTCAAAACACTAACCCTAGCCCAGGTATTATCTCTTTCCCTACCTTCCTCAAAACACTAACCCTAGCCCAGGTATTATCTCTTTCCCTACCTGTCCTCAAAACACTAACCCTAGCCCAGGTATTATCTCTTTCCCTACCTTCCTCAAAACACTAACCCTAGCCCAGGATTATATCCATGACTCGTTAGTGTTATTTCCCTACCTTGCTTCATTGGCACACACACCACACACACACACACAGCACACACACCACACACAGACACACACACACACACACACACACACACACACACACACACACACACACACACACACACACACACACACGCACACTATATATACACATTGTAGGGGCCTGAGGGCACACAGTGTGTTGTGAAATCTGTGAATGTATTGTAAGTGAACAGTGAAGGAAGATGAGATGAGACTAGTGAAGCAGGACAGAGCATATGGAACAGCCGACTGGGCTACAGTAAAGGACAGCGCATAGAGAACAATGGTCTGAAGCAGGTCATTGTCATGGGTGAAAGTGGAACTGACAGCCTTTTAACTGCTTTGCAGATATGAAACAAACAGACATTCATAATATCAGAAAAAAGTATCAAATTCCCAGTTTATGCTACAAAACCAGGTTTTAAAAACAGGTTATATTTGACTCAAAATTCCATGACGTAGAGTAAGGCATTGTTGGCAGAATAGATGGATGCAGTTCAATGCCTGACTAAAATACAGTGAATAAAAATATAACATGTAAAGTGTTGGTCCCATGTTTCATGAGCTGAAAATAAATAAATACAATTCCATAAAAAAAAAGCTTTTTTCACTCAAATTTTGTGAACAAATTTGTTTACATCCCTTTTAGTATGCATTTCTACTTTGCCAAGATAATCCATCCAACTGACATGTGTGGCATATCAAGTCGCTGATTAAACAGCATGATTGTTAAACCTTGTGCTRGGGACAATAAAAGGCCACTCTAAAATGTGCAGTTTTGTCACACAACACAATGCCACAGATGGGGCAGATGGGATAATTGGCATGCTGACTGTAGGAATGTCCACCAGAGCTGTTGCCAGAGAATTTAATGTTAATTTCTCTACCATAAGCTGGCTCCAATGTTGTTAGTAGAACGTCTAACTGGCCTCATAACCGCAGACCACGTGTATGGCGTTGTGGGCGAGCGGTTTGCTGATGTCAGCGGTGTAAACAGAGGGCCCCATGGTGACGGTGGGTTTATGATATGGGCAGGCATAAACTATGGACAACAACCACAATTGCATTTTATCGATGGCGATTTGAATGCACAGAGATACCATGATGGGATCCTGAGGCCCATTGTTGTGCTATTCATCCGTGGTCATCGCCTAATGTTTCAGCAAGGATTTGTACAGAATTTCTGCAAGCTGAAAAGGTAGTAGTTATTCAATGGTCTGCATACTCACCAGACATGTCATCCATTGAGCACGTTTGGGATGCTCTGGATGGATGTGCACGACAGCGTATTCCAGTTCCCGCCAATATCCAGCAACTTTCGCACAGCCATTCAATAGGAGTGGGACAACATTCCACAGGCCACAATCAACAGTCTGATCAACTCTATGCGAGGAAAGGTGTCATGCTGCATGAGACAAATGGTGGTCATATCAGATACTGACTGGTTTTCTGATCCACACACACTACCTTTTTTTATGTACAGTCGTGGCCAAAAGTTTTGAGAATGACACAAATATTAATTTTCACAAAGTCTGCTGCCTCAGTTTGTATGATGGCAATTTGCATATACAGTGATCCCTCGCCACTTCGCGGTTCACTTATCGCGGATTCGCTATTTCGCGGATTTTCATAATGCATTTTTTTTTTTTTTTGGTACATTGTGCTCTGCATTCTGATTCGCTAAAAACTCACTCCCGCTTCTTGTATCAAAACATGCTNCGCTAAAAACTCACTCCCGCTTCTTGTATCAAAACATGCTACGAATTGTGCTATCATTTTGTCGTCTCGTGCAGTTATGTGTACGTACATAAAACAGCTTGGCAAATTTACATTAAGTTGGCCAAATTATCTTGTAATTTCGAACATCTCCTAAACCCATAATGTCGACGAAACGGCCTACACGTGAGTCACTGTATTTGTATACATGTAATAGTTGCTAATTGTAAAAAAAAAAAAAGTTTTCTATTTCGCGGATTTCACTTATCGCGGGTCATTTTCGGAACGTAACCYCCGCGATAAACGAGGGATTACTGTACTCCAGAATGTTATGAAGAGTGATCAGATGAATTGCAAGTCCCTCTTTGCCATGCAAATGAACTGAATCCCCCAAAAACATTTCCACTGCATTTCAGCCCTGCCAAAAAAGGACCAGCTGACATCATGTCAGTGATTCTCTCGTTAACACAGGTGTGAGTGTTGAGGAGGACAAGGCTGGAGATCAGCCTGTCATGCTGATTGAGTTAGAATAACAGACTGGAAGCTTCAAAAGGAGGGTGATGCTTGGAATCATTGTTCTTCCTCTGTCAACCATGGTTACCTGCAAGGAAAGACGTGCCATCATCATTGCTTTGCACAAAAAGGGCTTCACAGGCAAGGATATTGCTGCCAGTAAGATTGTCCTGTGTCATGCCAACAGTAAAGCATCCTGAGACCATTCATGTGTGGGGTTGCTTCTCAGCCAAGGAAGTGGTCTCACTCACAATTTTGCCTAAGAACACAGCCATGTATAAAGAATGGTACCAACACATCCTCCGAGAGCAACTTCTCCCAACCATCCAGGAACAGTTTGGTGACGAACAATGCCTTTTCCAGCATGATGGAGCACCTTGCCATATGGCAAAAGTTATAACTAAGTGGCTCGGGGAACAAAACAATGATATTTTGGGTCCATGGCCAGGAAACCCCCCAGACCTTAATCCCATTGAGATCTTGTGGTCAATCCTCAAGAGGCGGGTGGACAAACAAAAACCCACAAATTCTGACAAACTCCAAGCATTGATTATGCAAGAATGGGCTGCCATCAGTCAGGATGTGACCCAGAAGTTAATTGACAGCATGMCAGGGCGGATTGCAGAGGTCTTGAAAAAGAAGGGTCAACTCTACAAATATTGACTCTTTGCATCAACTTCTGGGTCACGTAATTGTCAATAAAAGCTTTTGACACTTATGAAATGCCTGTAATTATACTTCAGTATTCCATAGTAACATCTGACAAAAATATCTAAAGACACTGAAGCAGCAGACTTTGTGAAAATTAATATTTGTGTCATTCTCAAAACTTTTGGCCACGACTGTAGTGTAGAGTAGAGTGTCTGTCCATTAAAGATGTGTTATAAAGGTTTTTGGATAACTTCAGCGAGTAKTTTTGAAAGTAGCGCTCACGAGCCAAAACGGGTCCTCGAAAATTGAGCACAATTGTGTATAACGTTATCCATTTTGTATGATATGTAACGTCCTGCAAAAAGGGACGTACATTTTTGTTTGCAATTTGTACGATACGTTACGAATGTGTAACTGCTTCAGACATAAGCCTTACAACCAGCCTGCCAGCCACACTGCAGACACCAGACTGCCAACCAGCCATCCATCCAAGCCTCTAACCCATCCCTGCCCCCATCCTAATCTGTTCTCATGTGTTCCCTGTCTGTCTCATAACCTAAGCTTGACAGTGGCACCTCCCTTCCCTCCTGCCCTGATCGCATGGTGTGCTTTTTCCGTAAAGTTTTTTGGAAATCTGACACAGGGTTGTAATTAAGGAGAAGTTTACTCTAAACGTTTTACAATTATATCATCACTGTAATCTTTATCAATGTTTATTATGAGTATTTCTGTAAATTGTGTGGCTTCTCTGCAAAATCACAGAATGTTTAGAGGCAAAACATTACTGAACTAACCCGCATGTAAACTAAGATTTTTTGGATATAAAATAACTTATCGAACAAAACATACATGTATTGTGTAACCATGGAAGTCCTATGAGTGTCATCTAGATGAAGATCATCAAAGCTGTTGTGAATTCATTTTGATCTCTATTTCTGCTTTTTACTCCCCTGCTTTTTGTGAATGCTGTGTTTTCTGGTGACCTAGGTACTGACCTAACATAATCAAGGTGTGCATTTCGTCGTAAAGCCTTTTGATAATCGGACACTGGGTGGAATTAACAACAAGTTCTCTTACACCATCATTAAAATATGTGTAAAATACTTGTATGTTTGGAATATATTTTAATTATGAGATTTCTGTTTGTTTTGAATTTTGCCTCCCTGCACTTTCCAGCTGGTCTTGTGTCAAGTCATCCCGGTCTAACGGAATCTATCAGGCCCGATCTCAGCCCTAAGAAAGTTAACCACAGGTGTGAGTGTTGACGAGGAACAAGGCTGGAGATCACTCTGTCATGCTGGATTGAGTCGAATAACAGGACTGGAAGCTTCAAAAGGATGGCTGGGACTCTTGGAATCCATTGTTCTTCCTCTGCTTAACCATGTTACCTGCAAGGAAAACACGTGCCTCAGTATTGCTATTCAAGAAACGGCTTTAATGCAAGGATATTGCTTGTCCCAGTAAGATGGCACCTAATCAACCATATCGGATCCATCAAGAACTTCAAGATGAGACCGGTCAATTTGTGAAGAAGTTCAGCCCACGAAGTCCCAACAGCCCAGGACCATCTCCTAAAGTTTGATTCAGCTGTCGGGATGGCCACCACAGACGGGCTGCTTCAGGAAGGCAGCAGTCAGGTTGTGAGTGCATCTGCACAGCACAGTGAGGCGAGACTTTTTGGAGGACCTGGTGTCAAGAGGCGTCAAAGAAAGCCCTTCTCTTCCAGGAAAAACATCAGGCAAATTCTGCACAAAGGTACAAGATTGACTGCTGGTAAAGGACTGGGGTAAAGTCATTGTTCCTCTGATGGAATCCTTCCGGATTGGTTTGGGGCATCCGGAAAGCTTGTCCGAGAGAACAAGGTGAACGCGTAC
>NW_019942896.1:26527-31474 GCF_002910315.2 Salvelinus sp. IW2-2015 | reverse complement strand
CCTAAATGTTTTTGGAATCGAACACAGGTGAATCGTATAGGAAAAGTAAGTAATTGACTTACAAAGTATCCATGTAAAACAACTATGCATGTTAACACGTCTATCACAGGTATTATATGAGTATTTCTGTAAATTGATTGTGCTCTCTGCACAAATCACAGAATGTTTAGAGCAAAACATTACTGAACTAACGCCATGTAAACTAAGATTTTTTGGATAAAAAACTTAGATCAACAAACATACATGTATTGGTTAACCATGAGTCCTATGAGTGTCATTCTATGAAGATCATCAAAAGGTTTGTGATTCATTTTGATCTTATTTCCTGCTTTTTACTCCCTGCTTTTTTGTGATGGCTGTGTTTCTGGTACCTAGGTACTGACCTAAACATTAATCAAGGTGTGCTTCGTCGTAAAGCCTTTTGAAATCGCGACACTTGGTGGATTAAACAACAAGTTCTCTTACACCATCATTAAACATGTGTAAAATACTTGTATGTTGGAATAATATTTTAATTATGAGGATTTCTGTTGTTTGAATTTTGGCCTCCCGCATTTCCACTGGTTTTTGTCAAGTTCATCCCGTTCAACGGATCTTCAGGCCGATCTCTAGCCCGTAAGAAGTTAACCACAGTGTGAGTGTTTACGGAGGACAAGGCTGGAGATCACTCTGGGGGTCATGTGAGATTGAGTCGAATAACAGACGCTGAAGCTTCAAAAGAGAGGCTGGTGACTCTTGGAACCATTGTCTTCCTCGTTGTTCACCTTGGTTTCACTCATGTAACTCTACGCATGAAACCGCTCAAATTCATTGCTATTCAAGAAACGGCTTCTAATCATGCAAGGATATGTGCTTGTCCCCAGTAAGATTGCAACCTAATCAACCATATCGGATCATCAAGAACTTCAGATGAGACCGGTTCAATTGTTGTGAAGAGCTTCAGGGCCCACGAAGTCCCAACAAGCGCCAGGACCATCTCCTAAAGTTTGATTCAGGCATGATCGGATGGGCCACCACAGTACGGCTGCTCCAGAATGGCAAGCAGTCCCAGTGTGAGTGCTCTGCACGCACAGTGAGGCGAAGAACTTTTTGGAGGGCCTGTGTCCAAGAGTGGCGCAAAGAAGCCTCTTCTCTCCAGGAAAAAACATACGAATATTCTGCAAAAGGTACAAGATGACTGCTGAAGGACTGGAAGAGTTAAAGATCATTTTCTCTGAATGAATCCAAAACCTCGATTGTTGGGGATCGGAAAAAACTCTGTCCGGAGAAGACTAAGTGACGTGACCTACATCGAAGTCCTGTGTCATGGCCAAACAGTAAAGCACCTTGTAGTACCATTCATCCGTGTGGTTGGCTTCTCAGCAAGGAGTGCATCACCTCACAATTCTGCTAAGACACAGCCATGAAATAAAAAGGTAAAATCCTCGTACCAACAACACTTGTGGCCTCTGATGACCTCTTGATATGGCTATGCACAGACCGCGTCTGTGTAGAGTCCGGTCGCTGGACACAGACTGACACAATTTTATTTAAGGTTTAGCTGGCAATGCTTCTAATTAATGTCCCACTCTTTTTGGCAATAAGAATTTTCACAAAATGCCTTACTATACGTAATTTTCCAAACTTCTATGAAGTGTAAAAGACGTGTGACAAAAGTGCTTGCTGGGAGGTATATGAAAGCATCTGATAAGATTTCATATTGTGTAAAACGCGTTTCAGTTTCCACTTATAGGGGTCAGCGGGCCAGGGGGCGCAGGGGTAAGGACGAGGATAGAGGACATTAAGCCTAGAGCAAGGATGCAGGGAGCAGAGACATTAATCTGAGTACGGCGCTCAGACACAAAAACAAGCCATACAGGTACCCGCCATGTTGTGGAGTCAACAGAAGTCAGAAATAGCATTATAAATATTCACTTACCTTTGATGATCTTCATCAGAATGCACTCCCAGGAATCCCAGTTCCACAATAAATGTTTGTTTTGTTTGTTAAAGTCCATCATTTACAGTGGGGCAAATGATGAAAATTACAGGCCTCTCTCATCTTTTTAAGTGGGAGAACTTGCACAATTGGTGGCTGACTAAATACTTTTTTGCCCCATTGTATGTCCAAATACCTCCTTTTTGTTCACGCATTTAGTACACAAATCCAAACTCAGGAGGCGCGGGCAAGTCCAGATGAAACTTCAGACTAAAAGTCATATTACAGTTCGTAGAAACATGTCAAACGAAGTATAGAATCAATCTTTAGGATGTTTTTATCATAAATCCTCAATAATGTTTCAACCGGAGAATTCCTTTGTATGTAGAAATGCAATGGAACGCAGCTAACTCTCACGGGAGAGCGCGAGACTGAGCTCGTGGCACTCTGCCAGACCCCTGACTCAAACAGCTCTCATTCCCCCCTCCTTCACAGTAGAAGCATCAAACAAGGTTCTAAAGACTGTTGACATCTAGTGGAAGCTAGAAGCTTAGGACGTGCAATATGACCCCATAGACACTGCATATTTGATAGGCAATGACTTGAAAAACTACAAACCTCAGATTTCCCACTTCCTGGTTGGATTTTTTCTCAGGTTTTTGCCTGCCATATGAGTTATGTTATACTCACAGACATAATTCAAACAGTTTTAGAAACTTCAGAGTGTTTTCTATCCAAATCTACTAATTATATGCATATCTTAGCTTCTGGGCCTGAGTAGCACGCAGTTTACTCTGGGCACCTTATTCATCGAAGCTACTCAATACTGCCCCCAGTCATAAGAAGTTAACGAGAGAATCACTGACATGATGTCAGCTGGTCCTTTTGTGGCAGGGCTGAAATGCAGTGGAAATGTTTTGGGGGGATTCAGTTCATTTGCATGGCAAAGAGGGACTTTGCAATTAATTGCAATTCATCTGATCCATTTTCATAACATTCTGGAGTATATGCAAATTCCCATCATACAAACTGAGGCAGCAGACTTTGTGAAAATGTATATTTGTGTAATTCTCAAAACTTTTGGCCACGACTGTACACTGTTAAACAGCATAGTCAGAGCTGACCAGCTTCCATTGCTTCTGCTCCAATACTTTCCAATGCACACATTCATGCATATGTACATAGTCTACATACACACACATAGAGTCGCAGACACCCACTGCAAACATGGACAGACAAGGTCAAACGACAGTGGATGAGACGAGACGTAAAATGCTCTGATGGTACTCTCTGATAGTGAGGAAATGTCTGTGCGTGTGTTTGTTTGTGTGTGTGTGGGTGTGTGAGTGTGTGTGTGTCACCACGTGTTCACTGCTCTCGCTGCACTTAGTTATCACCTTCTCACTTAACTTCCTGCTCCTTTCCAGTAATCGGCAGCAGTAAAAAAGGATTTGACCTGAAGATGATTATGACGAACCATGCTGAAATGTCTTATACCCATCTTAGCCACATTCCAGTAGAGAAAGCCACACGCTCTCTCGGTTAGATATCTATTGTAGGAGTATTATTCTCATACTAAGCAGTTCCGCTTCTTATATCGACGGCTAAGCAGTTTCCTCCCATTCTTAAGCCGCGCAAACTGTTGCTCACAGTCTTAATTTTGTCGAAAATGTGCATCAAGAATGAAATCTAAGTGCTTTCGACAAGTCACCGCGGTGAAACGGCCACAACATGCGGCGAAGTGAACCATATTTTAATGGTTCCACACATTTGCATGCAAATGACCTGTCTGTGCTCTACTCGGTTAGTCAATATTTACCGAGTGACTATCTAATAGCCCAAGCAGGATTTTATTTCTTCATCACACAAAATTCCCTGATATATAAGACCCAGCATTTAACTGATAATCACTTTGACTTTCACTATGAAAGGAGGTGGATCTTAATCTGGGTTTCCAGTTCTTGACCTGATTATTACTAGACTGCGCTGCACTCTCCTGAGGGTACTAGTGTTAAAGGCCTACTGCCTACAGTATGCTGTTCAGATCCTGACTTTTGTCTGTCGTGGGGTAGACTAAGTTTGTTAGTAACATTTAGGATATGATCTGTCCTCCTGCCCAATAACAGACACAGTTACACTGAAGAGGAAGTGGGACCTTTGACATTTATGTTGGGAAATAGTGGTGTTTGACCAAAAAGCAGGAAACATAGTTCTCCTCCGCTCCGCTGTTACAGGAGAATTACATCTGTATTTTCTCTGTTGTTTCTCTTCTCTCTTGTTCTTCTTCCCCTGTGAGAGTAAGACAGTTCCTCCTCCTCTTCCCCTGTGAGAGTGAGGCTGATGATTTAGTCTGACCACCAGCCACACAGTGCTTAAACAGCAGGCAGGCTCTACCTTGCTTCAGTCAGTCAGTCAGTCAGGGGCATGGGGCTGCATGGAGCTACAGTTACATTGCTACATGTCCTATTATAACACCTTCTAAGTGAGGAACACATGTTTGTCTGTAGTGTGTTCTGGTGTTTGTGTGTAGTGTGTTCTGGTGTTTGTGTGTCGTGTGATCTGGTGTTTGTGTGCAGTGTGTTATATTCAGGGCTGGATACTTGTCTTGTGTAATGATGATGTGTCTCTGTTTGTTGGGGTCTGTGTTTTTTCACTCTGGAAAAGTACAAGGACTGGGGCTGTTTAGATGTCTGCTGTGTTGTTGATACGTTTGGCCATTTATCACCATGTTGTAACACTGAGCCATTGGAGCGACCATTTCAACTTGCCCAGATGAAGGCCTATAATATGTCCATGCAGTCGTTTAGTATGTCCCTCTCACGTGTGATGAACTACACCACCGCCTCATCCGCTTGACACACACACACACATACACAGGCACACACACAAACACACACAAACACATAGACAGGCATGTCTGGACGTGCAGGCAGGTAAGGTAGGCTGTGATACCGAGCCCAGTCAGAGCACGACAGAGTGTAAGGTATTCATGATTCCACAACAAATGGAGTTAGTTATGAAGCTGAAGT
>NW_019942896.1:5606-22122 GCF_002910315.2 Salvelinus sp. IW2-2015 | reverse complement strand
GTGTTCACTGCTCTCGCTGCACTTAGTTATCACCTTCTCACTTAACTTCCTGCTCCTTTCCAGTAATCGGCAGCAGTAAAAAAGGATTTGACCTGAAGATGATTATGACGAACCATGCTGAAATGTCTTATACCCATCTTAGCCACATTCCAGTAGAGAAAGCCACACGCTCTCTCGGTTAGATATCTATTGTAGGAGTATTATTCTCATACTAAGCAGTTCCGCTTCTTATATCGACGGCTAAGCAGTTTCCTCCCATTCTTAAGCCGCGCAAACTGTTGCTCACAGTCTTAATTTTGTCGAAAATGTGCATCAAGAATGAAATCTAAGTGCTTTCGACAAGTCACCGCGGTGAAACGGCCACAACATGCGGCGAAGTGAACCATATTTTAATGGTTCCACACATTTGCATGCAAATGACCTGTCTGTGCTCTACTCGGTTAGTCAATATTTACCGAGTGACTATCTAATAGCCCAAGCAGGATTTTATTTCTTCATCACACAAAATTCCCTGATATATAAGACCCAGCATTTAACTGATAATCACTTTGACTTTCACTATGAAAGGAGGTGGATCTTAATCTGGGTTTCCAGTTCTTGACCTGATTATTACTAGACTGCGCTGCACTCTCCTGAGGGTACTAGTGTTAAAGGCCTACTGCCTACAGTATGCTGTTCAGATCCTGACTTTTGTCTGTCGTGGGGTAGACTAAGTTTGTTAGTAACATTTAGGATATGATCTGTCCTCCTGCCCAATAACAGACACAGTTACACTGAAGAGGAAGTGGGACCTTTGACATTTATGTTGGGAAATAGTGGTGTTTGACCAAAAAGCAGGAAACATAGTTCTCCTCCGCTCCGCTGTTACAGGAGAATTACATCTGTATTTTCTCTGTTGTTTCTCTTCTCTCTTGTTCTTCTTCCCCTGTGAGAGTAAGACAGTTCCTCCTCCTCTTCCCCTGTGAGAGTGAGGCTGATGATTTAGTCTGACCACCAGCCACACAGTGCTTAAACAGCAGGCAGGCTCTACCTTGCTTCAGTCAGTCAGTCAGTCAGGGGCATGGGGCTGCATGGAGCTACAGTTACATTGCTACATGTCCTATTATAACACCTTCTAAGTGAGGAACACATGTTTGTCTGTAGTGTGTTCTGGTGTTTGTGTGTAGTGTGTTCTGGTGTTTGTGTGTCGTGTGATCTGGTGTTTGTGTGCAGTGTGTTATATTCAGGGCTGGATACTTGTCTTGTGTAATGATGATGTGTCTCTGTTTGTTGGGGTCTGTGTTTTTTCACTCTGGAAAAGTACAAGGACTGGGGCTGTTTAGATGTCTGCTGTGTTGTTGATACGTTTGGCCATTTATCACCATGTTGTAACACTGAGCCATTGGAGCGACCATTTCAACTTGCCCAGATGAAGGCCTATAATATGTCCATGCAGTCGTTTAGTATGTCCCTCTCACGTGTGATGAACTACACCACCGCCTCATCCGCTTGACACACACACACACATACACAGGCACACACACAAACACACACAAACACATAGACAGGCATGTCTGGACGTGCAGGCAGGTAAGGTAGGCTGTGATACCGAGCCCAGTCAGAGCACGACAGAGTGTAAGGTATTCATGATTCCACAACAAATGGAGTTAGTTATGAAGCTGAAGTCACATGATAGGGAAGATCCTCCAGTCTAGCACTGGCTGATGTCACTCACGTCCCTGAGACACTGCATAGCATGTTCATGCATGTTGCCTTCACAAACGTCAACTCAAAGTAGTCTAGTAGTAGTAGACTGGAGGGAATACAGCTAAATCCGGACTACATATGCCCCATGAGAGAGACTGGGGTCAACTCAATGTACACTCAAAACTCATATTAGAGAAAGGCACAACATGTGTGTTTGTATGCTTCTGAGGAAGTTGCTTATGTGGCTCTATGTAGTAATAACATTCTGCAACATGTTGAAAGTCACTTTACTGTCTTGCTGGGCCCAAAGCCCAGACACTGTTCCCATGCTGCGCTCTCCTACAGGGGACAACTGTAGAGATATACTGCTACTGCTGTGCTACTGACTGTCTGCTGAAACTATACCAGTGCTCTTCCTCGCCGCTCGCTACCCTCGCCACTCGCTGGTGTTAATTTGTCTTTACTCTTGTTAAAAGTAGTGAACTACAGTATATAGGAATAGAGTGCCATTTGGGATGCAGAGTTGGAGAAGAAATGGTGGGCAATCACTAGCAGACCACCCTGCCATAGCACCACCCCATCCCACTTCCAGTGCCTCAACATGCTGCACTCCACTAACTCTGCTTCTCTAACCATTTGAACGCCAACATGCTGCACTCCACTAACTCTGCTTCTCTAACCATTTGAAAGCCAACATGCTGCATGAGTATTGAAACAATATCAAAATATTGTGTGTGGCAGGGGAAATAATTTACCCAGACAGAAGTGCTAGACCTTGGCCCTTGTCTCTCTTTCATTCTCTCTCTCTGTCCCTCCCTGTTTCTCTGTCTCTGTCTCTCTCTCGCCCATTCTCTCTCTGATCCTCCCTGTTTCTCTGTCTCTCTCTCTGTCTCCCCACCTCTCTCAATTTTCAATTAAATTAAATTTACTTTATTGGCATGATGTAACAATGTACATATTGTGTACTTTCTCTCTCTCTCTCTCTCTCTCTCTCTCTCTCTCTCTCTCTCTCTCTCTCTCTCTCTCTCTCTCTCCCTCTCTCTCTCTCTCTCTCAATCTCAATCTCTCTCTCTCTTCTTAATTCTCCTCTCCACGGGTTGTCCACGCACACCGGGACGCCGGCAACGCCGGAGCACGCTTCAACCAGTTTGACGCGCCGTTATCTTTCTCCCCGCGCATTTCGAGGTCCAGGGCCTCGACGCCCGTTCTGCTGTGGAACTGGCGGACCTCACCCCCAACCCCTTTCTCACTCACCCCAACCCTTCTTTTTTGAGTGTTTGATTATTTATTTTGTGTTGAGGTAGATTAATAAAAAAATGTCCATGTGTCACTCATCCACTCAGCTATGTAGTGTACCGTCTCTTTACCTCGCTCCTCCCTACTTCCCTCCATCCCTCTTTCCTGGAAAAAGTCATTCCCCACAGGGTCAGTGGTTTGAGAAGCCCATCTCCAACACAAGACGCAGGGCTGTAAATCTGTACATTTCTCCACGACATGTACAGTATTGCTGTTTTTGTTATTCACGTCATGTGTTGCTTGTACGTACAATACTAACACCGTAGCTGTTCTCAGTTAAGTTGTTTTGTCTCCTTTGACTGTTCTGTTTTCATATCTCCTGTAGGCCTGCATGTTAACCAAGGACACTGAATTTGACTAGAAATGACTGTTCTGCCATATTACCATTGCGTAATGCTGTACTGCTGCCTAACACCTAAGCTACTCTAGGTCTAAACAGAAAATACTACAAGTGTGCTGGGTTTTCTTTTGTTCCTTACTCATGTACTGCGCTGTTTGAATTGACTGGATCTGAGTTAGACGATACATCCAGTAAGTTTTCCATCTGGGTCAAAGAAACAGTTGCTGAATGACACACATGATGCTACAATATGGTTTGGTTTACATGTGTTCCAGCTGTTCCCTTTATCCTAGTAATGCTAAGATGCCATGGCCTGGTTTAGGTTACATGTGTTCTCTACTGTATGCTGAGTACTGTATGTCCTAGTAGTTAAAACACACCTGCTTTACGTGTGCTACTCTACACTGAGGACGCTGTCATATATCCCCTTATTATCCGGATCCTGGAGCGTCTGGTACCCTGATCCACGCTATAAAGCATGTGTGAAACGCAAACAAACCCTGGCTGAAATGAATCCTGGACCTGTGTGAATATCGGTACCAGGTATTGTGACACGGCAACAGAAGTCGCATGGAACTTGTTGGCTCATTGTAAGCTCGCTAACGTCATGTAAAATGTGTGTCTTGCTAATCCTACCATGAAATGGTTATTTTCAGGTTTTGTGAAAGCAAAATGTATTTGTAACATTCTCACAAATGCTCCAGGAAACCGAACCAGGGCAACGAATTTCATGTAAAAATGCTGTGTTTTCCCTTGTACTGAAGGTGACTGGCGGTCTGCAATATAGTACCACTGGAATGCCTGGGAAAACTGTAGTAATTTTTTACAAGCCACTGTAGCAGAACATGTCCTTAACTGCTGCCTGGGTTGGCAATTTATGATCCTATTAAAAAGTTACAAAGGCACATGATTATCTGTTATGTTAGGAATGAGGCTCTTATTACACTGGGTTATTACACTAGGTGTGGTTTGACAGTTTTCTCCTTTTGTTTATAAGCCTGAGTCTAGATTCCCTGTTTGAAGCTATCGATCCATATATTGTGTCTCACTCCCAGGGTAATCAGGTCTTGTGTTTTCAGGGATTCTCTCTCTTTTGCTCTCTCTCTCTCACTCTCTCGCTCTTGCCTGCTCTCTCTACCCCCTCTCTCTCTCCTCTCTCTCTCTATACTGAGTTAAGTATACAAAATCAGTGGCTGCTAATTAGTCTATATCTCTTTTAATCAGACACCATTCATTCTCTGTGTCATTATCCTTAACAGAGTTTTGAGGTAAATCTTTTAAAAAACGCCTACAGGAGATGATGATGAATCTGTCAAGAAGTAGGTGGTGTAGAACAAGACTTTTCAAACCTCTCCTCAGGGACCCACGGCCGTTACATGTATTTGAACTATTCCTGAGCTAGGGAATATTTTACGAGATACCGGTATTGATGCACGGACCGGTTTGGGGTTTTACTTGACCTTCTATAGTGGTATTTGAATGTTTGGTTTGTTAAATGTGATACGCTGTGTGTAACGTCCATATTTATAGTTTACTTTGCTACTTGAGTCATCTCTCTCTTCCCATGCCGCTTTCCACACAGACCTAGCCCCGCCCCCGTCACTCAAGGAGCGCATTCAAGGTGTTCTTCCTCGACTACGAGACACTTGTGTTCAGTCTGCATGGTCAATGTAGCATATGCAACAATGTTGATGGCAACGATGCTGTTTTCACTTTGCTTCTTAATATAAATCCACTAGCGTTCTATAATTACATTATTTGTTTGTGTTTCTTACATCTGCAAACAGCTAGTTTGTCTTTTCTTAGCAAGTTGGGCCTAAATCATTTTAGCCRCTAATGCTAATCGYTAGTTAGCTGGCTAGCTAGCTAATAAATGTACTGAGTCAGAGCAAACATAATTAGCTATACAACCTGTTAATACCAGTGATGGTGTAGACCTAAATCAGCATGTTGTTTGTGCAACAGTATCTTATAAATCAAAAAGGAATACTAGAAGCATGAATATGTTAGCTACATGAAGTGGATTAGAGAAAACATTCAATGTAGCCAAAGATTATAGGGTCCCCTAGGAAACACTTATCAACACTCTGGTTCCTACCCTGTCACAATAACTCCTCCCTGGCATTTTCATTTGTTGTCATGTCAAACAACACTGTATTCAAAGTGCCCAGTATTATATTCTAACTATAGAATTAGAATAATCGTTCTATTTCCATGATTCCAACAGTTCACCCAAGTGTTGCTCTAAATACCAAGTCAAATCGCAATTGCGACATTTGGTTAAAAAATAAGGCCTAGATTGTTTGCCCATATCGTGTAGCCCTATGTAGCAGTGTGGACATTATCTCAAATGAGTGGAGGAAATGTAGAAATTGATGAAAATGCTGAATTTTTGGGGGGTTGAAGATTAATTGAACAGTATTAAGACAATCAGAATGGAGAAAGAACATTGAAATCCCATAGAATGTATGTGTTAACCACCCTAGGATCACTCACTACTCATAAAGCAAATGTAGAACTTTTATTATTCAAAAACATAAAATACTGTAAAATACCGTAATACAGTTTAAATGCCGTGATATGATATTTTGGCCATATCGCCCAGCCCTATCCTTAGCTAGCACAACTGATTCAGCTTGTCAACTAAGATAGTTGAGGCAGAGACAGACCAGACAGACTTTATGCCCTGCATGATGCTGATGACAGTTTGTCTCTTCGTTTACAGAAGACATGTCGAGGCACATACAGATCTCACTGTTTCAGCTCCCTTAATTTTCTTTCTTGCACGCTAGCACACACAAAACACCCTCTTTCTCTCTCACACACACCTCCACATGTCTCACGCTTTATTAAATCTGCTGGATACTCTTAATTACTTCACTGATTAGAATCGATCACATGCTAATGATAGTACAGAGGAGATTAATTTAAAAAACAGACTGAGCATTATTAAAAGCATTGGGCCAGTAACCGAAAGGTCGCTGGTTCGAATCCCCTTGCCGGCAAGGTGGAAAAATCTGCCGTTCTGCCCTTGAGCAAGGTAGTTAACCCCCAAACAACAACTGCTCCCCGGGCGCCGATGACGTTGATTAGGACAGCACCCCGCACATCTCTGATTCAGAGGGGTTGGGTTAAATGCGGAAGACACATTTCAGTTGAAGGCATTCAGTTGTGCAACTGACTAGGGATCCCCCTTTCCCKTTAAGAAGATTCCTCATCAGTGAAGACTTAAGCCAAAGCTTCTCTTTAGGTATTGTAGTCAGGTCGTACCAATGTCATTATTACCATTCCATGTCACAGATGGCCATTTTAATCTCTTCCCTCATGGCTCTAGGGGTCAATTGATGACTGGTTCATGAACTCCAGTTGTACCTTGAGCTCTTTAGTCTTTGTCTGCGCCCAAATGCCACCATTTATAGTGCACTCCTTTTTACCAGTGTACATATGGCTCTGGGTAGARGTAGGGCAGTGTAGGCTTACACTGGAATCTCACACTCTCATATGCAGATTTATTCTGTCCATTACTGTAAGGATATTGCTGTGTCACTCCCATACAATGAGCTCACTCCTCGCTCTCATGTATGTTCAGTAGGATATTCTCACATGTGATACTGTCTGAAATCCCACCTTTCAGAGTTAACACTCCATTGATTTTCACACAATAGCTTTCTGCTGTACGTCCTAGGTAATTAAATTGGATTTTGACGAGGCTGTGCTGCAGAAAAATGTAGGTTTTAGCCTCACTGTTCACAGAACAGGTCTGATGGTATCAACTCTGACTCAAACCTAGCTGCAGCTTTAAATGGTGTGAAATGGCTGTTCAAAATCACTTTGAGCTGGAAGATTAAAATGTACGTGTGGTTACCACTAACCCATTGTGCTGGTGGAGAACCCTGTAGGGTGGCCATGGTAACATGCAAGTGATTGTGTGTTCACAGCATTTCGGTTACTGGCTCAATGCTCTAACCACTAGGCTACCTGCCACCCCTGATAGACTAGCATTCAACGGACACACGTCATGCACACACTGATTGCAGAGCGGGCAGCAGTGTGATTAAAATGTACTGTGCTATGACGTTGAGAGAGATAGAGGTAAAGACAGACCTTGCATTGTATTACAGGATCCTAGCAGCATTTAACTGTTTATGTAGTAGCAGTGACACTGTGAGTCATTGTACTAAAAAAATCTGAAACATAGGAGTCTGTTTTCGGTGGTTGTGGCATACAGTACCRGGTCAAATACAAGTCAGAAATAGTTTCAATTATTTACCTCAGAGTTTGCAAAAGTGTTTTAGGTGTTTGACCCAAGTCTGTTTGGAATTCATCTCGGTTAACCTAGAACCAAAATCTTGCATAATTTGGACATGTTTACGTAATCTGTCCGAGAGAGATTAGTTTGGCCTAGAGTTGACTCCGACCAGGCTGGTGATAATGTTGTGTAGTTTTACTGCTGCTGCTGTGTCCTCTGTATTAAGGCTTGGGGGCATTCCAAATGGCACCCTATTCTCTTCATAGTGCAGTACTTTTGATTAGAGACCTATGGGCCCTGGTCAATAGTAGTGCACTATAAAGGGAATAGGTTGCCATATGAGACGGAGCCTTGGTGTTGTCGTAGAGGGGGGTTGCTGTGGGTTTGTTCAGACTACCTAAAGCCAGCTTTGAGCTCACCTTGTCTGGAAGCCAAAGAGGTCAGCCAGGAGAGCTCCAGTGTGGGCCAACAACACAGTCACACATTTTTCCACAGTGTGGAACAACACCGTCACACATTTTTCCTCTGTGTGGAACAACACCGTCACACATTTTTCCACTGTGTGAACAACACCGGTCACACATTTTTCCTCTGTGTGGAACAACACAGTCCCAAATTTTTCCACTGTGTGGAACAACACCGTCACACATTTTTCCTCTGTGTGGAACAACACAGTCCACACATTTTCCTCTGTGTGGAACAACACCGTCACACATTTTTCTCTGTGTGGAACAACACAGTCACACATTTTCCACTGTGTGGAACAACACCGTCACCCATTTTTCCACTGTGTGGAACAACACCGTCACACATTTTTCCTCTGTGTGAAACAACACAGTCACACATTTTTCCTCTGTGTGGAACAACACCGTCACACATTTTTCCACTGTGTGGAACAACACAGTCACACATTTTTCCTCTGTGTGGAACACACACAGTCACACATTTTCCCACTGTGTGGAACAACACCGTCACACATTTTTCCTCTGTGTGGAACACCACCTCACACATTTTCCTTCTGTGTGGGAACAACACCGTCACACATTTTTCCTCTGTGTGGAACAACACCGTCACACATTTTTCCACTGTGTGGAAACAACACAGTCACACATTTTTCCTCTGTGTGGAACAACACAGTCACACATTTTTCCACAGTGTGGGAACAACACCGTCACACATTTTTCCCTCTGTGTGGAACAACACAGTCACACATTTTTCCTCTGTGTGGAACAACACCGTCACACATTTTCCTCTGTGTGAAACAACACAGTCAACCATTTTTCCTCTGTGTGGAACAACACCGTCACACATTTTTCCACTGTGTGGAACAACACAGTCACACATTTTTCCTCTGTGTGGAACAACACCAGTCACAAATTTTTCCACTGTGTGGAACAACACCGTCACACATTTTTCCTCTGTGTGGAACACCACCGTCACACATTTTTCCTCTGTGTGGAACAACACCGTCACACATTTTTCCACTGTGTGGAACAACACAGTCACACATTTTTCCTCGTGTGGAACAACACAGTCACACATTTTTCCTCTGTGTGGAACAACACCGTCACACATTTTTCCTCTGTGTGGAACAACACCGTCACACATTTTTCCTCTGTGTGGAACAACACCGTCAACATTTTCCTCTGTGTGGAACAACACCGTCACACATTTTTCCACTGTGTGGAACAACACAGTCACACATTTTTCCTCTGTGTGGAACAACACAGTCCACCATTTTTCCTCTGTGTGGAACAACACCGTCACACATTTTTCCTCTGTGTGGAACAACACCGTCACACATTTTTCCTCTGTGTGGAACAACACCGTCACACATTTTTCCACTGTGTGGAACAACACAGTCACACATTTTCCACTGTGTAGCTGCATGAGGAAGGACTGTACTGCACCCACCACACAACACAGTGTGTCCTCCAAAGACAAATATAAGCATAGTGGCAGAAATGAGCTGAGCAAAAAATCCTGCTCAAATAAAACATTTAGCCTAGTCACTGAGAGGTTCAGACTACACAACACCTACAGTATGTGGAACTAGGCTAACTGGGCTGTAGCTATAGATATGGGGAGCTAGGCTAACTGGGCTGTGGCTGTAGATATGGGGAGCTAGGCTAACTGGGCTGTGGCTGTAGATATGGGAGCTAGGCTAACTGGGCTGTGGCTGTAGATATGGGGAGCTAGGCTAACTGGGCTGTCTGTGGCTGTAGATATGGGGAGCTAGGCTAACTGGGCTGTGGCGTAGATATGAGGAGCTAGGGCTAACTGGGCTGTGGCTGTAGCATTTTTAGTAAACCTTTATTTAACTAGGCAAGTCAGCTAAGAACAAAGTCTTATTTACAATGACAGCCTAGGAATAGTGGGTTACCTGCCTTGCTCAAATCAATCAAAGTTTATTTGTCATATGCGTTGAATAAAACAGGTGTAGACCTATATGTGACCAATAGTGCGGAGAAAAAAAAGTATGTGTGTGTGTGTGTGTGTGTGGGTGTGTGTGTGTGTGTGGTGTGTGTGTGTGTGTGGTGTGTGTGTGTGTGTGTGTGTGTGTGTTGGTGTGTGTGGTGTGTGTGTGTGTGGTGTGTGTGTGTGTGTGTGTGTAAGTAAAGAAATAAAACAACAGTAAAAAGACATTGAAAATAAGAGTAGCAAGGCTATTAAGACACCGGTTAGTCAGGCTTATTGAGGTAGTATGTACATGTGGGTATGGTTAAAGTGACTATGCATATATGATGAACAGAGAGTAGCAGTAGCGTAAAAAGAGGGGTTGGCGGGTGGTGGGACACAATGCAGATAGCCCGGTTAGCCAATGTGCGGGAGCACTGGTTGGTCAGGCCAATTGAGGTAGTATGTACATGAATGTACAGTTAAAGTGACTATGCATATAAGATAAACAGAGAGTAGCAGCAGCGTAAAAGAGGGGTTGGGGGGGCACACAATGCAAATAGTCTGGGTAACCATTTGGTTACCTGTTCAGGAGTCTTATGGCTTGGGGGTAAAAACTGTTGAGAAGCCTTTTTGTCCTAGACTTGGCACTCCGGTACCGCTTGCCATGCGGTAGTAAGAGAGAACAGTCTATGACTGGGGTGGCTGGGGTCTACAATTTTTCAGGGCCTTCCTCTGACACCGCCTGGTGTAGAGGTCCTGGATGGCAGGCAGCTTTGCCCAGTGATGTACTGGGCCGTACGCACGACCCTCTGAAGTGCTTTGCGGTCGAAGGCCGAGCAATTGCCGTACCAGGCAGTGATGCAACCGGTCAGGATGCTCTCGATGTTGCAGCTGTAGACCTTTTGAGGCCTCAGGACCCATGCCAAATCTTTTTAGTTTCCTGAGGGGGAATAGGCTTTGTCGTGCCTTCTTCACGACTCTCTTGGTGTGTTTGGACCATTTAGTTTGTTGTTGATGTGGACACCAAGGAACTTGAAGTTCTCAACCTGCTCCACTACAGCCCCATCAATGAAGAATGGGGCGTGCTCTTTCCTCCTTTTCCTGTAGTCCACAATCATCTCCTTAGTCTTGGTTACGTTAGGGATAGGTTGATATTCTGGCACCACCCGTCCAGGTCCCTGACTTCCTCCCTATAGGCTGCCTCGTCGTTGTCGGTGATCAGGCCTACCACTGTTGTGTCATCTGCAAACTTAATGATGATGTTGGAGTCATGCCTGGCCATGCAGTCGTGGGTGAACAGGGAGTACAGGAGGGGACTGAGCACGCACCACTGGGGAGCTCCAGTGTTGGGGATCAGCGTGGCAGATGTATTGCTACCTACCCTCACCACCTGGGTGCGGCCTGTCAGGAAGTCCAGGATCCAGTTGCAGAGGGAGGTGTTTAGTCCCTAGGTCCTTAGCTTAGTGATGAGCTTTGAGGGTACTATGGTGTTGAACGCTGAGCTGTAGTCAATGAATAGCATTCTCACATAAGTGTTCCTTTTGTCCAGGTGGGAAAGGGCAGTGTGGAGTGCAGTACAGATAGCATTATCTGTGGATCTGTTTGGGCGGTATGCAAATTGAGTGGGTCTAGGGTTTCTGGGATGATGGTGTTGATGTGAGCCATTACCAGCCTTTCAAAGCCACTTCATGGCTACGGACGTGAGTACTACGGGTCTGTAGTCATTTAAGCAGGTTGCCTTTGTGTTCTTGGGCACAGGGACTAGGGTGGTCTGCTTGAAACATGTTGGTATTACAGACTTAATCAGGGACATGTTGAAATGTCAGTGAAGACACCTGCCAGTTGGTTAGCACATGCCCGGAGCACATGCCCGGAGCACACGCCCTGGTAATCCGTCTGGCCCCGCAGCCTTGTGTATGTTGACCTGTTTAAAGGTCTTACTCACGTAGGCTACGGAGAGCGTGATCACACAGTCGTCCAGAACAGCTGATGCTCTCATGCATGCCTCAGTGTTGCTTGCCTCGAAGCGAGCATAGAGTGATTTAGCTCGTCTGGTAGGCTCGTGTCACTGGGCAGCTCGCGGCTGTGCTACCCTTTGTAGTAGTTTGCAAGCCCTGCCACATAAGACGAGCGTCGGAGCCGGTGTAGTATGATTCAATCTTAGCCCTGTATTGACGCTTTGCCTTTTGATGGTTCGTCGCAGGGCATAGCAGGATTGCTTGTAAGCTTTCGGGTGAGTGTCCCGCACCTTGAAAGCGGCAGCTCTACCCTTTAGCTCAGTGCGAATGTTGCCTGTAATCCATGGCTTCTGGTTGGGGTAGGTACGTACAGTCGCTGTGGGGACGATGTCCTCGATGCAATTTTTGATATAGCCAGTGACTGATGTGGTGTACTCCTCAATGCCATCGAAGAATCACGGAACTTGTTCCAGTCGTTCAGGGGCAGAACGACAGATTTTTACCTTGTCAGCTCGGGGATTTGATCTAGCAACCTTTCGGTTACTGGCCCAACGCCCTAACTACTAGGCTACCTGCCGCAGCTATTCTCAGTCCCTTCCCTCCAGTTTAGTAGAAAGCCACCTTGATAAGTTAATCCTGTGTGGAGGGATCCTGTGTGGATGGAGGGATGGGTTAGGGAGGGAGGGATGGATAGATACGTGCGTCTTGGTTCTCCTGTGTGCTCCTGCCGGCTGACCTGCTTTCCTGCCTGCCTAATCTCTCTCTCTCTGCTGCCTGCTCAGTCCTCCCATCTGGATGGAGCAGGTGTGGTGTGTGTTTGTGTGGCACAAGTGTCTCTCTCTCTTCTCTTCTTTCCTCTTCTCTCTCCTCTCTTTCTCTCTCTCTGTATCTCTCTCCACTGACCCCTCCACACAGAGCAAGGGTCATGGAGGCCAGAGGCTTTATTGGTTCAGTGAYACACAAATCCTCAGCATATCTTCAAGTTTTTTGGCTTGAGATGGAGAGGGAGCGCGAGAGGGGGAGAGAGAGGGAGAGAAAGGGAGGGAGAGACAGACAGAGGGAGAGAGAGGTCACCTTCCTGTCTCATAGTGTCAGGGTCATTGTGTAAGACTGCCCCACTAGGTCAGTAGTTGACGCCAGTTATATGTRAGCTGACTGGGAGAAAACAAGACTAATGTCTACTGGGGGAAACCCCTGTTCAATACACAGCATAGCAGATCACAAAATCAATGTAATGTCTGCCCTGGTCTGTCCAGCAGAGTAGACAGCCTTCAGAAAACCTCATAGCAGCACAGATATAGCGGAAGTACAGTGGATGTGTGTCATCTATTTCACTAAAGTTCATATTAATAGTTGTAAAGTTGGCAACTTGGCCTCATGCAGACCTCTGAATTAATGTGTAATGAAATCCAGAGATCCATAGAACTCCACTGTCACCTTGCCTTTTTGGGTTAACAAGAGTGTGTATACACTAGCAGTGTCTCTGTGAGCCCTGTGTAGTACAGTGCAGTATAGCCTATCAGTGTCTCTGTGAGCCCTGTGTAGTACAGTGCAGTATAGCCTAGCAGTGTCTCTGTGAGCCCTGTGCAGTACAGTGCAGTATAGCCTAGCAGTGTCTCTGTGAGCCCTGTGCAGTACAGTGCAGTATAGCCTAGCAGTGTCTCTGTGAGCCCTGTGTAGTACAGTGCAGTATAGCCTAGCAGTGTCTCTGTGAGCCCTGTGTAGTACAGTGCAGTATAGCCTAGCAGTGTCTCTGAGAGCCCTGTGCAGTACAGTGCAGTATAGCCTAGCAGTGTCTCTGTGAGCCAAGTGTTACTGAGTGTTACTGATAAGTTCAGGCTTGCAGGGCTAATGAGCAGCGGTATGGACGCCATGGATACGGTTGCCATGTAGGATGGAACTCATCAGGACGGTTTACTGTGAGTGTGGGTCATTAACAGCCGGGAGCAGAGCTCTTAAAACATACTCCTTATTGTGACAACACACAGAGACAGCACCGTTTGCCTTGTCGGAGTGGGCACTCCAAGCACAGTTCTTTAGTTGCAGTGCCGGCCTGCCAGGGTTTGTGGCTTTGCTTTCTACCTTCGCTTTTTTTCGTTGCTTTGACAATTTTTCATCTCCTTTGTTTTGACCATCTGCTGGTTGAGGTGGGATGGCAGACAGGCAGATGATGATTAACAAAGAGAGAAAAGCCTGCTGATGATAGATAGGTTAGCTGCCTATGCAAACACTCCAGGCTGAGCCTGCCTGTCCTGAACACAACATTCCTCTTCATAGCCCTCTGCTATCTGCTCCAAGTGGCTTGCTCTCGTGTGTGTGTGTGTGTGTGTGTGTGTTGTGTGTGTGTGTGTGTNGTGTGTGTGGTGTGTGTGTGTGTGTGGTGTGTGTGTGTGTGTGTGGTGTGGTGTGTGTGTGTGTGTGTGTGTGTGTGTGTGTGTGTGTGTGTTGTGTGTGTGTGTGTGTGTGTGTGTGTGTGTGTGTGTGTGTGTGTGTGTGTGTGTTGTGTGTGTGTGTGTGTGTGTGTGTGTGTGTGGTGTTGTGTGTGTGTGTGATGAGTGAGACGGTAGCTCCAGCCTTTCTATTCTAATGTCATTGGCTTTGGGACGCCCAGCTGTCTATATCGTCGTACATGCCCTGGAGACCATAACCATGGATACTGTTACCGTAGGTATGACAACCATGGCGGCTGATTGAGGGGTGTGTGAGAGGTGCGTTGTTCACACACCACTCACAGCCAAGTCAACATAATAATAAGCCTAATCATAAGGATCCCACTGCAGCACGAAGCAGCACCCTCTTTGAAAGGGCAGACGGTGACGCGAAACCATTGTGTGTTTCTGAACCGCTATGACAGTCCAACTCTGTCCAACTCATGAATGACATTCTGGTGGTTGTGTGAAAAACGTTCTCAGCTCTCCACACAGGTCTCATTCATAAAGCCTGGGCTGTGAGTCCTCAAGGTATTTCAGTAACGCACAGGAAGGAGAGATGAGTCTTTTCCCGCTGAGGCCTGTATACTGTAGAGTTAAGCTTCAAGGCAATATTGATCGAGAGAGAGAGAGAGACMTTACCAACTTTTGATTGGTAACTTATTTAAGGTGAGGTGGTACTTGATATTCTTCAGAGCAGTGTGCAGCCTGCATCAGGCCGGATGCGTGATCATTGTTCATGATTAGTTGCACTCTCTCCATCTCTCAKGCCGGTATGTCTGTAGTCAAGGTTACCGGGGGCTTTGCACCATTGAGCCTCTGTTTCGCCAACCTACACTTCCACCACACACCTCAGACTTGTGATGTTCTGAAATTGTTCCTTTCCAGTGTCATTTCTCGCCAACAAAGTGACCCATTTATGTGTACCGCATTATGTAGGACATTATGGTAATTCTAATGTGTCAGCTTTCCTTTGAAGTCACACACATGTCCCCTGCAGTTTGGTTATTTCTGGTTAACCTTCAACCTGTAACCTCTAGCTCCAAACACAAATACCTTTCTGCCACACCTGAGCAGACTGTGTCCAACTCACCTGTCCCTGCTTTAACCTGTACCTACTCTAACCTGTACCTACTCTAATCTGTCTCTAACCTGTACCTACTCTAACCTGTACCTACTCTAATCTGTCTCTAACCTGTACCTACTCTAATCTGTCTCTAACCTGTACCTACTCTAATCTGTCTCTAACCTGTACCTACTCTAACCTGTACCTACTCTAAATCTGTCTCTAACCTGTACATCTACTCTAATCTGTCTCTAACCTGTACCTGCTCTAATCTGTCTCTAAACCTGTACCTACTCTAATCTGTCTCTAATCTGTCTCTAACCTTGTACCTACTCTTACCTGTACCTACTCTAACTGTCTCTAACCTGTCTCTAACCTGTACTACTCTAATCTGTCTCTAACCTGTACCTGCTCTAACCTGTCCTAACCTGTACTACTCTAACCTGTACTGCTCTAATCTGTCTCTAACCTGTACCTGCTCTAACCTGTACCTACTCTAGCCTGTACCTACTCTAATCTGTCTCTAACCTGTACCTACTCTAACCTGTACCTACTCTAACCTGTCTCTAACCTGTACCTGTCTAACCTGTCTCTAACCTGTACCTACTCTATCTGTCTCTAACCTGTACCTATCTAACCTGTACCTACTCTAACCTGTACCTACTCTAACCTGTACCTACTCTAACCTGTCTCTAACCTGTACCTACTCTAATCTGTCTCTAACCTGTAACAAATCTAACCTGTACCTACTCTAACCTGTCTCTAACCTGTATCTACTCTAACCTGTACCTACTATAACCTGTCTCTACTCTAATCTGTCTAACCTGTACCTGCTCTAACCTGTCTCTAACCTGTACTTACTTAATCTGTCTAACCTGTACCTACTCTAACCTGTACCTACTCTAACCTGTACCTACTCTAACCTGTACCTACTCTAACCTGTCTCTAACCTGTACCTACTCTAATCTGTCTCTAACCTGTAACAAATCTAACCTGTACCTACTCTAACCTGTCTCTAACCTGTATCTACTCTAACCTGTACCTACTATAACCTGTCTCTACTCTAATCTGTCTAACCTGTACCTACTCTAA